>NW_010972798.1:10074403-10140242 GCF_000737465.1 Haliaeetus leucocephalus | reverse complement strand
TGGCACTGAGAGCCTGTGCCCTTACCTGCATGTTTCCTGTGCTGTGCACCGTGATCTCTCCCAAGTTCCATCTGTCCCCTTTGCTTCCAGCATCTCTCCATTCCAGTGTTGATGTTTCATTTTGAACTATGTACACGCGCAGGGCCATTGTTTCAGCTGCTCCGTACATGTGATACCAGAAGCGGAAGCAGTGCGGTCCTTCTGAACTGCACACTGGGCTGACCAGATGAGCCACAAAGCCGGGGAGGGCATTGCTCCCTTGCAGATAGATATAGTAGCCGTCTGAAACAAAGTGTGAGCCACACTGTTGCACACATATCAAATCTAGATAAAGCAAATTGGGCTACCACGCTTTGCTCTTGCTTATTTCCTTCCAGGTAGATACAATAGCCCTCTGGAAACAGTAGAGTGTCAGTTTTCCACATCAATGGTCCAGGACAAGATAAAGTCATTTCATTTACAGATTGTGTATAATAGAACATTTCTTCACCCAGCACCTGCATTAAACTTCCAGTTCCCAAATGGATTTCCAGCAGATTACGCTGGTCTACTTAGGGAAAGGAAAGCCTTCTAAAGGGAAGGACAAGTGCCGCAGTGATCCAGTCTCAGCCTGGATTTATCTTTGCTGAAGCCTCTTTACAGGAACTTATGCTAATAGGTCACATGATCATCAATGTCCTGCACTGTTCATCCACCCCACAACAGATTCCTGACTGCTCAAAAGTCTCTGCATTGAGTCTAGGAAATATGTGGCCTGGATTTGCTGTTGAAAGAGGCTTCTTGCCCTCTTCCAAGAGAAGCACAGCCAGATGCTGTTTGCTGTTCCTACCTCCAGTCGTGTGGTCATGGGAAGGGCCGGTATTTGGTGTGGGTGTCGGCCCCTTGTGCCTTATCCAGTCAAAGTCGTCACTGGTTGCCTGTTCCCACTCACAGAAGTCGACATCAAACGTGCAGGACATATTGCAGGCTGTTGGTGCAGCTGTATATGGTGCAGAAAGAAAAACAAAGTTTCCACAATGAGGTTTGGAATCTTCTCTCTGTTCTGACAATGCCTGTCTAGGTTCATGAAAAATTTGAAGATGTTATAATGGAATGAGCAGAAGTGACCAGTACTGAAAAATTGACTCTAAAGTATGAAATTTTAAGTGCCTGAGAATGTGTTTTATTTTACAAGTCCCTTCCTCAATTGTCATCATAATGCACTAATATCCTATATTTTCACACTGTGACACAGTCATTATCCTTGGTCACTGCAAATTGCTCAAAGCTGTCCTATTTGGCACAGAAGTATTCAGCTGGCTCTCAAAGTCCTGCTTAGGTGGAAATCTAGACATCATAATGAGAGTGGTCTGACATTTATTTTTACTGCTTATAAACTGGGATGAGAAGTATTGTTTCAGAATTGGAAAGAGGTTATGGAATACATTTTCATGTCATAGCCTCATTCTTAGGCTGCCATTTCTGCTGGGTTTGGTAACCACCTCTGGTAGTTTTAGAAGAAGAATTTTCTTGCCTCTAGCTTTAACTCTATGTTAACTGGTCTACCTAGATAATAAGGGCCTAATAGTGTTATGACTGGAAGGCTGAATGGACCGCAAGCTGCAGGATTCTCCTTTATTAATTTTAAAACCCTGGTTTATACACTTCTGAATTTATTTCACGTGCTTGGTAAAAACCTGGAGATGTAGACAGGTTGGGTACATGATGTATTAACAATTTTCAAAATGATAAAATATTTTATTAAAGCCAAAGTGGTGATTTGTTAGACAAGTGCTCAACTGTCCCTGGCTGAGCCCTTAACTAACAATGTATGTTGTCTTTCATGACTCAATTCTGAACAATGGTCTTAGGTCAAAAGTGTTCAAACATCATGTTCTAAAGTGAATACTGGCAGCCCATTAGAAGCTTAGATTAGAAGCCTAATTTTCAGCAATGCTAAGCAGTCGAAAGTTTCCTGTGTGTCCTTGAATCCCCTTTTCTGAAATTCTGCTCAACTTCTTAGTTACTTTAATTTATATTTGTAGCATGAGGACTTAATTGGATGGTTATTTGCTAAATGACCTAACGACTTACTGCAGATGGTATCTTTCCTCCATTCACCCAGATTTACACCTCCAAGTTCACAGGCAGCAGCGTAGGCCTCTAAAATCTTGCAAAACTGATTATAATTCCCCTCTGTGGCACACAGGTCATAGACACAGCTCTCAAAGTACAGCTGTGGGGGAATGTGCCAATGGCAGACCTGAAAAGGCCCACTATTTTTCAAAATAATTTTGCAGAGTTCTTCATATTCTTTCTCTTTTACCATGTCACAAGTGGGTGGTACAACTGCAACTGGATTACACCTGCATCAAAAATAAACAGCAGCATGGTTATATAATAAATCTGTATATTTTGTTCTATCCTGCAAGGCATACCTCAACAGTAATAGAACCCTATGCCAAATTCTGGGGATTTGCTGTGTATAGTCATCTTTAGTGTGTCAAACCCAAAAGTGAGAAATATTACAATTTGACTGATAATTCCCCATTAAGAATATAATTGCGATTTGTTGATGTATGGCTGTCTATCCATGGAATGAAGTCCAGAAGAAACCAACAAATCAGCTATCTAGTGCAAGCAAGATAATTTCAATTCACTACTGCATATGGTAAGAGCAGTAATTTGTATGTGAAAGCATTAACAGACAGATAAATGCCCCATGCCTATTTTAATCAATGCAGAGTTATCTTAGGAGCTGAATCTGAGAGATGTATTTAGACTTCTTTTAGTAAGATAATATAAAGGAGATATTTTAGAATAGAGAAATAAGTAAAAACATTGTCATATTGTCCTGTTTTCAGCTGGGATAGAGTTAATTGGCTTCCTAGCAGCTGGTACAGTGCTATGTTTTCAGTTCAGTGTAAGAAGAATGTTGATAACGCTGATGTCTTCAGTTGTTGCTAAGTAATGTTTAGTCTAAGGTCAAGGATTTTTCAGCTTCTCATGACCAGCCAGCAAGAAAGCTGGAGGGGCACAAGAAGTTGGCACAGGACACAGCCAGGGCAGCTGACCCAAACTGGGCAACAGGGTATTCCATACTGTGTGACATCACATCTAGTATAGAAACTGGGGGGAGTGGGGGCGAGGGGATCGCCTCTCAGGGACTAACTGAGCGTTGGTTGGCAGGTGGTGAGCAATTGCACTGTGCATCATTTGTATATTCCAATCCTTTTATCATTACTGCTGTCACTTTGTTAGTGTTATCATTGTCATTATTAGTTTCTCCTTTTCAGTTCTATTAAACCATTCTTATCTCAACCCACAAGTTTTACTTCTTTTCCTGATTTTCTCCCCCATCCCACTGGGTGGGGGGGAGTGAGTGGGTGGCTGCATGCTGCTTAGTTGCTGGCTGGGGCTAAACCACAACACATGCAAAAAAGAGCCCAATTTCAAATAAAATCTACAAAGTTCATGTGGAAAACCTCTGAAGGGTCGTTTTAAAATTTCAATGCTCTCTATTGAAAAGTGGAGTTATTCAAAGATGAAAAAGCTAGCAAACAAGTAATATCAAAGAAGGGTGACTATGGAATGTAAGTACTGTATGTTAATCCTATAACTAGATGATGTATGTTTCAGGCATTTTGCTCTTTCCTAAAGTATTATCAGATACTTACGTCCTGTTGTCATCCTTCACTAGCCAGCTGTCACCAAATTTATTTGGATCCTGTTCTAGAACTTTATCTGGTTTTAGAAAATCATCCAGTTGGTTGTCATTGAATGTCCCACACAGACCACACAGCTGTCCTTTGAGACTTTCATCAACCAGAATGAAAAGCTCCTGGTCACCATCAAACTTAACCTGGATCCCTAGAGAGGTATCAACGACCACATAGTGTCCTTTTATAGCTACTCTGGCTCCATGGTTCAAATCCACAGGAAGATAAACCTGAACTCCATTCACCTAAAGAAAACAAAACCCACACAATCAGGTAAGTCAATAAAGCTCCCAGGAACGAAGGGGAGGTCTACACTGCCAGTACTATAGCTTTCTTCACCAAGTCAGCCTTATTCTAATGAATAATGTAGACACAGAAGTTTGAAGCATAACAGAGGCTAATGGGCTGTATAGTTACCCCACATCTTGAATAGCGCTTTGTAGCACAAGTTGAGCTCTTTGCTGTCACAACTACACACATAGCAATACTTGGAATAGCTAGTTTAAAGCTAACTCTGGTATGTATGAGTCCGAGTGTGTATAGTAAAAATACTATTTCTATTTTAAAGACCAGATCTATAAAATTCAGACTGAGATTTAGTTCAGAAAAATCCTTCTATTATAGATGAAGCTATGGATGAAGCTGTTTTTTCCCTACAACCTCATTTAGAAAAGATTTGAATGGACAGAATGAAGCTATGCTGATTTCTGCCTTTTTTTGAAAAAATAAAAAAAATTCTGTGACTTTTAGCATCTGCAGTCTTGGAGGTGAATAAAGCAGAGAAGCCTGATTCTGTTCTTTTGGACAGAAATGTAAAGTGAATAGATGTGATGGATTGTTCATGCTTAAAGTAGAACACTTACATAGGTCTCTTTGTTTTTCTTCAAAACAATATGAAGATTTTTCAGTGTGACAGCAACTGAGTTCAAGGCTGTCCAGTTTGGGTTCCCTCTATGTTCATTTCTGGTTGTCACCGAAAACCTTTCAGAAGAATTTGTGCATGTCTTAACAACAGTATAATTACAGTCTCCTTGGAAATGGTACAGTCTCCCATCAAAGGTTATATAATGTGGATCCCCAAAAATGTGGCAGGTGCTGGGATGCAATGGATAACATCCCAGGAGTCCATTCTGCACTTTGCAAACTTCGCTTACTTCACACATGTCTGAATTGCAAACTACAGTCCCATTTCCAGCACATACACATTGGCCTGCACAGTCTGTTTGCCAAAAAGCTTCTCCTTTCTGTTAGAAATACAAAATAAAAATAAATTAAAAGAGTTAATGGTAATGACGAACTGTGAAATCAGCCCCTGAACTATGTGCCAGAACAAACCTCATAATATTTGCCATTCTGAAGGCAACCACAGTCACTCATGGACACACATTGTCCCCCGCTGATGACAAAACCATTGTTGCATTCACATCCTTCTAAACAAGGTCTGCTGCAGTTCTTTGATGCAAGAGGGTCAGTGCAGGTTCCTGGACAAGCACTGGTGCATGGATTGTAACGACTATTGGGAGGGCATGCAACAGCTGAAAAACAATAGAAGGCACTGAACTGACAATCACAACTCACATGAAATCACAATCCAAAAATGTGATTATTTTGAACTAGTGACAGTGGGGTTTTTTTCTGAAGCCTGAAATTCCATTCCTGTTTTTATATCAGAAAGCAAAAAAGAAAACATTCTACAAGAAAATAGCACAAATGTTGAACACATATATCCTGGATGTTAAGCATCTCCAAATGCAAGTAAAAACCATGCCTTGCTACATTAGATTTAGTACTTAGTTGGTACATTTCTACAAGTACACAGATCACAAAAGTCATTAGACGTAGTCTGGAAATGAACAAACCTATTAAAGGCAAAACATCATATAAAACTCAGAGGTGATTCCATATTACCAGGGACTTACTGCTACTGGTTTGACAGATTCTTGAGATAAGGAACAAAATTCTCCCCTGCTCTGTGGCAGAAAACAATAATGGGGAGACTTTTACAGAATTTTGTTTCTCAATATTTTGTATTTAATTATATTAAGAATTTAAGATCTCTAAGGTATGTCAGTTATTGGCCGAAATTGGCATCTTAAGATAATATGGGAGCTATTCAAAGATTCAGTTCTCTACAGAAACTCACGGCAGAAGGTGGCGTTCCTCCAGGGAAGAAGAGTCACGCCGGCTGCCTGGCATGCGTCAGCGTAGGCCTCCAGAGCAGCACACAGGAACTCCTGGCCACCATTCAGGGCACAAAGGTCATAGAAGCAGGTGTCAAAGTAGCTCTGGGGGTTGACCACAGCGTGGCACCTCTCAAAAGAGCCAGGCCTGGCAGTCAGCATGCCGCAGAACTGGTCCGATCGGTAGAGCTTCTCCTCTTCCTCACTGCAGGGTCTGGGGGCGACGGGGACACCGCAAGAGGAGTCATTGTCTGGGACCCGCCAGCTCTCCCCCAGCGCATTGGAGTCTGCCGCTTGCTGCCCGTTGGGCATCATGTAATCGTCCTCTCTCCGGTTGTTGAAGTTCCCGCACATGCCACAGGTCAGGTTGAAGTAGGCGGTGGGCACCTTCACCTCCACCGAGTGGTCAGCGTCGTAGGACACTCTGAGGCTGAAGTCTGTCTCCAGGACGACGTAGCGGCCGCTCCTGCTCACCGTGATGGCACCTCCTGCTGCGCTCACCGGCAAGGTCTGGCGCAGGTTGTTCACCTAGGGCGGACGCACCACAGTGGGCCCTGGACTTGGCTTCTGCCCCAGGGAGAACAGCTGCCAGGCCAGGCACGGCAAACCGGTGCCCGTGATGCCCTCGCACCCAGACGCCCCTGTGGCCTGCAGAGCCACGTCTGGGTTCTGCGCTCTGCAGGGTCCTTGCTACAACACGGGCCACATTCCCCATTTGCCTCTTCCTCCTCCACCCCCCGCCCCGGAAAGGAAAAACAAAGCAACCCAGCGGCTTCAGGGGAGCCCACCCGGGCCTGGGGCAATGGACATGCCTGGTACCCGCCAGGCCCTGACAAGAACAGCCAGCCCTGCTTTGCGGCCGCGCCACGCTCGTGCCAGCCCCACTGCCTACCAGCACTTGGCTCTTCTCCCTCTTGACAATGGCAATGCGCACGCCGTACACCTCAACCAGGACTTCGCGCACATAGGACACTCTGGTGTTCCCACGATGCTCGTTCTTGGCCTCAACGTTGAAGTAGGGCAGGGAGGTGGTGTTGGAGCACACTTTGGCCAGGGTGTAGGCGCAGTTGCCCATGAAGTGGTGCGTCACCTTGTCAAAGGTGTTGTAGTGAGGGTCACTGTGGACGTGGCAGATGCCGTAGGATTGTTCGAGGCACTCAGGTTTTCCGTCCTGCACCCCGCAGTACTGGCCCGCAGGGCACGAGGCATCGGAGCACTGGACTTTGCTTCCCCGCGCGGGACACGTGCACTTGGAGGAGCAGGTGTTGTCCGTCCAGAACTCTGAGCCCACGGGGTAGTGCTGCCCGTTGTGCCAGCACCCGCACTGCTGGCTGGGCACGCATCGGTCATTGTAGAGCAGGTACCCGCTGTCGCACACACAGCCCTCCACGCACGGCAGGCTGCAGTTGTAGGGTGCTATTGGGTCAACACAGGTGGCAGGGCAGGCTGCAGCGCAGGGCTCATAGTGACTGTTGGCAGAGCAGTCTAGTGCTGTGTAATAAAAGATAAACCTATTTATTAATCTTTTTTTTTAACTACTGAAGTGTTGGGTTTTGTTTAATATCATGTTTTGGTTTGGTTTGAAGTATTAGGGGACATCTTGGAGTTCTGATATAGTTTGATGCATGCCTTTGCTCTCTTACCACCCTTTAATTTCTTTTGAGGTTTAGGCTATTTAAATTTTCATTCATGGAGAGAATTTCCTAGGAGACCTCTTATTCCTGAAGATGATTACTTGGAATTCTTGCTTTGGGCTCAGGATATTGGTGTCATGTTAGTTATTTGTCCTAGGCATGTGCCATATTTAGGTTATAGTCCTGATATTTAATTCTAATCATATTTTTTCACTTCCCCAAGGTCTTTAATGTTTGTTAAATAATCAGGATGTACAAGTGCTCTATTCTATTTTTACATCTTGTTACATATGCGACATGTAGATACCCAAGCTAATTAGATGTTTTAAACACTGACATTTTCAGGTGAGAATGTGCCAGAACTGAAGTTCCCTACAATCTTTTTTCAGCTTCTATATGTTTATGTGATGCAGTTCAATTTTTAATGATATATTTTCTCACTCTATTTTTAGTCTGCTTTCCTAAGGAGACAGAGATCACACAATTACATTGTACATTTCTCTGCTCATCCCCCCACTTACTAAATTTGACCCAGCTGACTTATTGGAAATAAGTTGGTGAGATTGGTAGAGGACAAAAACATATTCAGGTCCATTAAATGAAATATAGGTGCAAGGCAAAGAGGAGAGATCCTGCAAACTTCTTCAGTAGACAGAACAGCTATGGAGAGGGGTCACTCCTGCTTAGAAACCCTAGAATCTATGTGAGAGAAATCCTCGGTAATGTCCCCAGCAGAGAAAATGCTCCGGCTAGAGACTTCAGTCAAATGTGAAACAAAAGTCAAAAAGAAATCAGGCTTCAGTCATTCCACTGTTTACAGACAAGTCTCTTTCTTTAGTCTCCCAATCTCCTTCAGTGCAGAAGGCACATAAGGCACTGGATCACTATTTCATGTTCCTTACATTGCTTCTGGTGGGAGCAGATCTGCTCAGGACTTTCAGACAGTATTTAAATCCTGTTCTAAAGAGAACATGTTTTTATTTCTATAATATATACCCAAATGCTTGAGAAATGTTCTCTACTTAATCTTTACCAACAGAAGAAGGGTCATTATTCCCATTTAATCTCCAGCACAGACTTCTGTCTATTAGTTCAATACTTGATACCTTTTGTCTTGTGCCTCTGTGTTTTTGTCTCTTGCCCACCCTCACTACCTTTTCCACTTCCATTAGCGTGGTTACAGCCTCTATTGCACAGGCTTCTTACCTCAGTCCTGGCCTTTAATTTCAGGCTGCCTACCTGTGTTGCCTCCTCTCCCACCTGAAACCATGAATCACTATGCCTGTACAGGACATTCTGATGCTTTCCTCCACATCCGTAGGGATGAATAGCCAGTGCTCCTTCCTCGCATACATATGACAGTTTGTGCCACTGATGATAGTGTTTCCAATACCCTCCTTCCCTCTTTTTCCCAGATCTCCTGCTCAGCTCATGAGTTGTGTTCCTCCTTCATCCTGCTCTCTTTGCACTGCTACAAACTATGAGTTTCAGATATTTTCTCTGTTCGATCTCAGGTTTATTCCTCTCATCAGCTCTGATTTCATTATTCCTGTAAGAGCAACAAGCTCTGACCCCTGGACTGGCTACCTAGTCTGTGCTTCCTTGTCCTTGGCTCTCTACCTAGCCAGCTTCCACCTGTCCTTCCTCTTTTCTGTAGACTTCTAAGCAAATTCTCATTTTCCGTTCTAGCTCCTACTTGCTTTCTCTAAATCCAGGGCCTTCCACTTAGCCTATTCATTAGTCCTCTCCAGTTCCTAGTCAAATCTCCTTTCTCACTGTCCCAGACTGCCTGGATTCCTTATCCCCATCTACAGCTCTGCCTTTCATCTGCTCTGGCTTATGTCCCTTCTATGTTCATATAAGGCATCCACCTTGATGTGTTTTTGCCTAGGTTGCTGCAAGAGGAGAAAACACAGCTTCCTTTCTGTTAACTGGGTGCCTGGCCACTCCACAGGGTAGAGAGGCTGGGAGCATAGGAGAAGGCAGCTCAGGCTCTCAGCAGGGAGGGTGAATAAAACTGTTACATATCTACTAAGCATGTGCAAAATGAGATTATTTTTTTTCTCAAAGACACTTAAGTTTAGGTATAGCTTCTTCAGAAGGTAAAAAACCCTCTAAGTCAAATGTCCCTGATACACTTAATACCCCTGAACAAAAATATAGGGACACTAGAGGAATTCAAAGGAAAAGCCTCCAATTATATTTTAAGATGGACTAGACAGTATTTTCTCCTTCCATCGGAAGCAGCTTAAATATTGTCACTAGAATCTTCCCAAAGGAATCAAACTGAGGACTATATGTAACCCTGAAATCTTTAGCCTGATCAGTCAAGATTCACAATGTTATAGGAATTCAAAACAGTGTCTTGTAGTGCTCTGTCTTCAGGAAGTCCTAATTATATCCTCCTGACAAGTGGTAATTTCCAGTAATTTTTGATACATACGGCAGAAGGTTGCATTTCTCCATGGTGTCAGCTGGACTCCTGCAGCTTGGCACACATCTGCATAAGCCTGCAGGTTTTGACAGAGGGCTGCATTGTTCAAATGAAGTTCACAGAGATCATACTGGCAGGCTTCAGAATAACTTTGTGGATCAACTACTGAGTGGCAGTTCCGGAATGGACCATTGGGATCTGTGATCAGACCACAGTATTCATTGCTTTGGATCATATGTTTTTCATCAGCAGTGCAATTTGGAGTATGGCCATGGTCTGGCAAGCACCTAGTGTGGAAAAAAAAAAAGATGTGAAAAAATTCACCGATGAACTTTGGATGCACTAGCACCTAAGACACTTTTCAAATCACATCTAACAAAACTACAGGGCTGTCCCCAGGATAAGCATAACATATTTTACAGCTCTACATTTCAAACACTTAGGATAGAAATTCAGATTTCAACATGATCTCAACCTTATAACCTTGGAGAGGCCTGGAAGAAACCCAAATATTTATTTTGGCTTTCTTTTAAGTCAAGCTTTCTACATGGAAGATACCTAGGAAGGGAGAACAAAGAGTAAAAGCATTTGAAGTTAAACCTCTACTATCAATATATTGTGAATTCATAAAATAAAGTGTCTCAGAAGAGTTCAAACAAGATCTTCAGGTGTTAGCGTTAATACACTGTAATAATAACTGAAGTCTTAGTGGGCATCTGCAGTGTTTTATTCAAATTTTCTCTTTTTAAGCACAGCTAAATTTGCTGTGAAACTACCCAGATAGATAAAGTAACTAAACTGACAAGAATATATTTTATTCCATGTGCCTGACATTTTTGGCCCACACACAACAGTTGCTTAAAATACTGGTCATTGCATAATCAATAGCTAAGGCCTAACATCCCCTCTGGAGTCCTACCTGGAGTCATTGTGAACCTGCCAACTGTTGCCAAGGCTGGCCGAGTTTGTTTCCATCTCTCCATCTGGGTTAAGAAAGTCATCTGCTTTGTTCCCATTATAATTTCCACATATTCCACAGACTTTAGACATATAGGTACTGGGAAGAGTGATTTCTACTCTGTGATTTCCATCAAACTTGATATTCAGCCCAAAGTCAGTAGTAACCACAACATACTGCCCACTGAAGGAAATACTGACACCCTGCGCCAAGGTCAGAGGGAGCACCTGGCTGACTCCATCAAGCTGCAGGCACAGAGAAGGACAATCATTATAATCACTTTAAAAGAAGCATTTTTAATGGTGACCTTCTTAGATCACATCCCCATGTTGCACGGTGAGCAGTAAGAACTCACATTGTGTTAAGTATTATTTAACATGAATGTTGTATATGGGCACATAAACTAGGGCCTTGAGGCCATAATAATGTAGCTACATAGCTTCCAAGTGCAGTCAAAATGAGCTTGGTGAACCAGACCCAGCTGGCAAAAGTCCCAGGACTTAGCATGGTCTGTCAGCAGTAACTGCTTACAGACCTGTCTTTTATTTTGGATCAAATAAATAAGATTTAAAAAATGTAGTTAGAATGCGTTTGCAGAAAATTTTCAGGATTGGACAAATCTTGAAAAAGCTTCCTTTTATTTCTTTCTCTTTTAATTTTCACATTTGAAATGCCAGACAATAGAAAGTAATAGTCCAAGTAAAATTTTCAACTTATTTAAAATTTATGAAAATTAGCAGCTACTTTGAACATTTCTTCTTATTACATATGTAAGAAAGTTTGGTTTACTTAGCAACATAGATATAATAAAAACAGTAAATACAGGGGAAAGGCATAAAAGAGAAGCTGTTGGACAAATGTGGATATATGAGTTCAATATGTTTCTAAGATTGGACAGGAAAGGTCTTGGTGTACATTTAAACCTTTATCTCCTGTCACAGAAATCACTGTACTATTTTCTTATAAGAAGGGTGGTAATGAAGTAAGGTGACCTATTCATTTAGTGGGGGTTTGGATCAAACATGTCTGCTGTCTTGGCCCTTTATGGAAAGGAGCCATAGAAAGCCTTAAAATACAGTAGCTGGCCAAGTGACACAATCAGTGTGAGGAGTCATCCGATTGTCACTCTAGGACTCTCTCATCTGGCCCTGGTTTATGGCAAATGCCAGGTGTTAAGCGAAGTTAGCAGTGATGTGGAATAACTAGAAATCAGGGATGAGCATGCAGCTTTACAGGCTACCACACAGGATTGGGAAATAACCACTAGTGTGGACGTGGTTAATGCAGGGCCTTTTTATTCCTTGATGCAGACAAAGCTTGAGCATGGGGGGCAAGCTAGAAAGGTAAGCTAGCCCACCAACCCCATCTGGAGTGTCAGCTCTAATCCCACTTTTTAGCAACACAACACAAAATTTTAGCCTATATTTTCAGTCCTGAAATTGCAATGTTTAAGAACTCCACGCTACTCCTACTCCTAAATATCTGACTGCCCTCTAAATATTACTGCATGTATGCTGGAAATTTGTAGTCATTGTACAACAATTTCTTCATTCACACTATAAGTTACTGATGATGGATAGTGGGCTCCAACCTTACCTTAACAACTCTGTTTTTACCCAGATTGATCCTGTAGCCATACACATCGATGTCCACATATCGGACATAGGACACACGAGTGTTGCTTCCCCTGTGCTCATTGGCTGCTTCCACGTTGAAATAGGGCAGTGAGCTGTTGCTCTCACACAGCTTGGAGAGGGTGTAGGTGCAGGTACCCATAAAGTCGTGACGCTGCTTGTCAAATGTGTAATAGTGAGGATCCCCGTATATACTGCAAATTGCTTCTGGAAACGGGAAAAGGGAATATGTTCTCATTAACATATGGATACATCCAGAAAAGCCACCTCATTGTGCAGTGGGAAAACACAATCATCCCCATTTTATAGATTACATATGGAAGAAATGAAACGGAAAAGCCAGATCTATATGGCATAGGGCAATGCCATAGAGAGATACCCAAAGAAATTAGCTGAAGCAAATAAGTAGCACTGGTAGTAAAAAATTTAGATGCCCTTCTACAACCCATTGACTAGCATATGTTATTGGCTAAAATTACCTATCACTGGAGGCGGTGTAGATTCTGTTGGTGTTGGTGTAGGTGTTGGTGGTACAGGGGTGGGGACAGCTTCTGTTAGTAGAAAAGACAAGGCAATACAATGAGTCATAACATTACAGGGTGAACACTACTTACACACCAACATACATGAATTTCCACTTATTCTTCACCAGCATAAAGTTAGAAGTTTTTAACTGAAGTAAGTGAAACTACCTATATATAAAACCGAGGATGTGTGGGTCTTTTGAGCACTTAGGAAAGCTTGTCTGATCATTAGCTTGGTGACAGTGACTGAGCTTGTGCCAGCATGCTTCTCTGGAGCTGGAAGTGTATTTACAATTGCATATGTGACTCCCTCTGGCATGTATGTTAAGGCATGAAGGTCATACTGTCTGCAAGTGTTGGCAGGTCTGGGAGCGAGTGGCCTGCCAGCAGATGCCATATAGCAGAAACAAATAACTCTCAGGGCACTGGTGGTTTCTAATCAGAGAGTTTTGTTGTTTCTTCAAAATTATATTTATTTCTTAGGACTATGACAGCTGTAAGACCTTTCTACTGACAGACAAAATAAACAGTCTTCTTGTAGAGTCTTCCCTCCCGCCTGCTTCTGCTTGCTAACAAATATTAGCATCTTCTCCACCTATGCTTCATCCATGACAAAGATATATTCTAAAAGAAGTGGTCCTTTTGGTGTACTTTTATGTGTGAGATAGCAACACCAGGTTGAGTATTCTCTTGATGTCATGTTCGTTCACCTGATGACATGAGAATGAGTGATGGATCTGAATCTTTGGAAGTACAATAGACTGACTAAAACCTTCAGAGCACACACCCATTCACTCCTGCCCCTTTGCAGAACAAAGAACAACTCTCCTCATTCAGGTATTCTCCTATTGCACCCTTGTGAGCCCTCCACTGCGCACTGAGTGTGCGATAACAGTCTGTGTACAAGGAGATAACCAAGTGATGAATTGATTCATGGAGAACAATGCTTTCCAACCTACTTATAGATGCACTATAGGTATATAATCATCCAAATGAATTCACAGCTAAGGCAGTTGGTCTTCCATATTACTGACACTGCTAACAACATTATTTACAGGGATTAAGTCGTAATATAGAAAACAAGTCACATGAGAACAAGTTAAAGATTTTTGAATAATGATGCAGTAACTACATACTATGATGGTACTGCTTTTGTGCTAACCATGTGATCCAAACTCAGCGGGATGTGGGAGTTTTGCAAGATACTTATGATTATAATTTAGAAGCAGCCCATAGAGTTCACCTAATCTGAAGTCTAGTGTATAGTGATAAATCTCTTCACAAAATGATGCCATTCACTTAATGAGCTCTAACTTCATAGCTGAAGATATTTTGTAATAACCTGCCTGCAAAATAGGATCAGCTCCTTTGCATGCACTGGTTTCTTGTACATCTGTTTCTTATATGCCCATTTCTTCACATCCAGCTCCCTACTCCAGTTTCAATGCAGTTTTTGCATATCTAGCCCAGAACTGCTCTTTTTGCTCTTTCAACATTGGTGAAAAATTACAGGAATCCTGATAATGGGTGTATTGCCACAATGGGTACTTCCCAACAAGCTTTAAGTTAACTTTGTTGTAGAGCTGAGGAAAAAAAAAACAGAAGAAAACTTCTTCCTAAGATTATTGTCCTTTGAGCTCTAAGGTGAAGAAGTTCTGCAAATGACAATATGAACATCAAACATCATAACCTAAAGACTGCTTGCTAAAGTTGCCTTGGAAGCTAATTTTTCATGTAACAAATGAACATATATTTAGTTTTTCATGAGTTTCATTAAAATGTCTATTCAATCAAACATTCTGGTAGAAACAAAAAGATTGGGAGGACTTTAACTTTTACCAGATCTAATAATTCACTTAACTTTCATCATATTAGTAGCCATACAGTTGAACAGAGACAGAAGCACTCTTCTTGCCTCTTGGAGTTACGTTAGTGCACCATCCAGTGGCTGAATCATGTGCTAATACTCCTGGGAAAATGAAGAACTGGCTCTCCCTAGCCCTCCAAAAAAAAAAAAGGCTCCAAGTATTTTCACAGAATTTTAAAGAAAATTATATGTTCTGACAGTGTGGACCTGAATGGAAATCTTTGTCCTGGCTAGCATAAATTTGAAACATTTTATTGTCATTATGTGAGCAGTATTTCACAGAGAGCCAAGTCTATTAAGGCCTAATGACACTTCCTATATGTTTTTCAGCAAGTTTCTTGTTCAATTCACATTTTGTAAGTATTGCATGCTTGTCAGTGAAGATGGGATGAAACTGTAAGCCACTTGAGATCCTAGTCATCCATAGCTTGTGCCAGTCTTGGCTGATTTATTACAGGGTCAGCGATCAAGCTCAAATTGCTGATTCATAGTCGGAGCTGGGAGTGCAAGTCAGCTTTATTGACTCACCGTTACTTCTTTTTGTGACATATGGCAGTGCTGTGTATTTCCTGAACTTGTATGAACTGAGATTTGCTGTAAAATCCTGATTAGAGCATTTAATCTAGAATCCAAGACCAATGTGCATAGCCTTGGCTGGGTTTAAGAGATTACCTTCACTTAAAGTCTGAAGTGCAAGTTTGCTGGACCTTGTGAAAACGGTCACATTTTCAGGGAAGGGGATAGCTTATTCTGGATGTTTGAGGTGGTGAGGAAAGATTTAGGAAGAAACTACAACAAAACAGGTGACATTCCAATGAAGCATGCTGTAAAGTTTTTGCCATTTCTCTTTTGTGGTTCAAAGTTATGAGGAGTTTCTATATTGTATATGGAATGGAGTAATGGTCAACAGCTTAAACAGAGCTGAGGAAGGAGCTCTAAGATACACTAAGATGCAAACACAGACTTACCACAGGATCCATCCCTTACTCTAACATTGTCCAGTGCTGTATCCCCATACTCTGTCAGTCCTCGGACAGCCTCAAAAATTACCTAGGCAGGACACGAAGTGAATCACTGCATCAGAGTTGTTTAGGCAAATATGAGACCTGTTCCCTTAGAATATTTTGAAAACATGCTTTCTGGTGTATCTTTAAAGGCATCAAGTAAGCTGAGACTGTAACATTTTTCCTAGCTTCCCTCAGAAGCCTAAAATATATATTCTGTTATAAGGTAAGGACTTCAAGAAACATTGTCCTTGATTTTGCTGACTGATAAATGATTTATGAGAATTAGTCGTCTGGATTCTACAGAGGAGTCCAATGTAGGCAGCATCCCAAAGTTCAAACCTTAACTCACAGCAGACAAACCTGCATTTAATTAAGGCACCTAAAGTCCTTGACTTCGTGATAAAATAAAGGAGAGAAGGAAGGAAAAAGCGGGAGAACTAAATATGTATTATGCCCTAAGTAACAGCATCAATAAAACTCAGGGGGTTGTTTGTTTCTTCTCTTAGTTCATTGGCACAGAGCATAAGGCCATTATATTTACGAAATATAAACCAAGCAAATCTTGGTTATATTTTCTAGCTTACATGCACAACCTTTTGTCTGCAAGGGGAGAACAAATGCTGACACTGTACAAAGAAGTTTATTCTGAAAATATATTACCTTTATCTTTCTTTGTGTTGGAAAAGTATGAGTGATGGCACCATAGTTCCACAAGGAACTCTGGTTTCCCTTCCGACTCCACACCACAGACTCGCCTGTGCTGTCTTGGATAAGCACTCTCAGCTCATTCATGTCTTCTGACCCAAACATATAGTACCAGAAGTCTATGCATATTTTTTCAGAAACTACAGTATCTGGGCTCTCAAGCCTGTTAGTGTCGAATGGGATCAGATTACTTGCTTCTTGGTAGATGAAATAGCCTTCTGTGGAGTAAAAAAAAATAAAATATTGTTGGATCTTTATAACTTGTTAGGTGTTATTTAAAACTGAAGTACAACCCAACTCTGGAAGAAGTCAAGGGCATCATTAGCAGTACAAAGAAGCAAAGTAGAGAGTGTTTGGAATTTACATTGCAATGGTTAGCACCATGTAGTTTTCCAAACTAGAATGTGAGCTGGTGAGCAAAGCAAATATATCCCATCTCACATGAACAGTTATTTTGGGATCACAAATAAATATGTAGGCCTCTTTCAAGAGGCAGCACCTCCAGACACACTGCCCCACTGATCCATGTTCAGTTTCCTCTCTCCTCAAAGGAAAATAATGCAATCTATCTGCTATACACCTTCTCTTGCGGGATATATTTTTTTCCTAAAGATCTTGGTCTCAAGAGGAGCAAATCCCTAGCACAAGGAAAATCCTAACATCTCAGCATTTGGTTTTGTCTCAACATGGAAGGGATAGAAAGCAATGCAGATATTTCCATTAAAATATTTAGGTATGACATTATGAAAAGGAAGGAAACTTTTCAAAATTCAGAAACTCACAGTGTTTCTTTAAGGATTTGAAATGCTTTAGTCTGAATTGGTTCAATATGAGATCACATTTTGCTTCACTAGGGCTGAAGCTTTTTACTTCCCATGGGCTAAGATCAAAGCTACATTTCCCCAGTGCAGTTAAAGTCAAGTCTCTCCCATCTGATTATGGAAAGGAATCAAAAACAAATGAATGACCATTTCATTTCTATATGTAAAGTATGGCTCCATACATAGCATCTAACATTCAGTCATATGTTTTAGCTGGCAAGAAAATATAAGTCATATTTAAAGTTACATGGTCTGTGTCAAGTCAAAAAGCAAAACATTTTTTTGTGTGTGTGAATAAAAATTAAAAATATTTCATTTCTTCTTTCAACAGGCAATTTTAATTGTTATTATCAAAATACTAAAAATGCAGAAAATTATTTAGCAAAAATCCCGACTAATACTGTCCTAATCCGCTTACAGAATCTGACAGTAGCTGACCTTTCAGTCTCAGGATAATTACGGAAAACAATATGACTACAGACTGATCCCCCATAAATGGATCTGCTAGTGCAAGGGTAGCGGTTCAGATAGAGATGGAGCCATACTAAGCACTCGTCTGATGATATGACCACGTTAGGCCCCAGTTTTTCAATCACATGTAGCTGAGGACAAGCTTTTAAAAGATATTATTTAATTTCAGACTTGATCTTATAACACTTTGCTAGCATGAACATTATCTAGTACCAGTACAGCAATCATTACATTTACTGCCATTAACTGATATCAGTGTAATTTGGCCACAAGAGCTCTCTTGAATAATGATCTGTTGCACATCACTGAATTCTCTGTGAGGCCTTAAGCATGACATAATTAGCTTTCTTCTACTTCCATGCACTGCTAAAGATTTCCAGCCCATGATGAAGCAACCCAGTTTAATTTACTCGTAACTGACACAGCAAAAAGTGGAAGACAGGTGTCAGCATGAAACAAAACTGATACATTTCAAAGGGCTTCATCAATCTCATTTCTCTTAAAGAAAGGTGAATAAAGGTAGTCAAGCTGTCTTCAAAAGAAAATCAACAATGACACAATTGAGCACCTACTTCCATCAGGATAGTCTCCAGCAGGACCTGTTCCATCAGTCGGAGTGTCATGCTTGGTTCGTATCCACATTCCCTGGTCGGCATTGCAAGGTTGGGTCCAGTCACAAAATGGTCTTGAGTTGTTGTTAAAATCACATCTGGTGAGGTAAGCTGAAATACATTAAAGTAAGGAGGAGGGGATAGTATGTTCAAAATCTGCCTTGGATGTTAACAGCACTAATGACATGCAGTTACCTGTTTCAGAATCCCATGTTCTCAAGCCACCATTTGGTCTTTGCTTGATCCTGCCAAGAAAAATAACACAGTGAAGCCCTTGTGGAATTAGTGACTCAGAAACTGTTTAAGAAAGAATATTGGGACCTCAACATATGTCTTTGGGTGTTTCACTGAATAACTGAATAGATCCAGGGTTTCATCCATGTCTGATTCTTTCTCTTCCCATATGTACTTACTCTTTCATGATATAGTTCTGAGAGTGAGTCAAAGGTGGGATATGTTCACTTCATCTAGTGTGGAAGGATCCTCTGCTCTGTATCCCACCAAACTGAAAGGAGACCAGCTCTCCTACATACAGGGAGCTATGGAAGGGATGGATAGATGCAGCTCAGCTCAGACAATACCAGGATGATAGCAAAGACTTGCTATTAACTTGCTCATGGCATTGTCATCCCCACTGTTGCAAAGCAAAGTGTGTAAATGCCAGTAAACTAGTGTACTGTGTAACCCTTATTTGGTGGAAACCTATATATTTCCTTTAACTCCTGCAAATCTCTCATGAAACAAAGCTGTCATCTCATTCAGCTCTTTTAATTTACCCTGAAAAAGCTTCAGAAAAAAAGCAGTTACAAATGTATAGTCCTTGTGCTGCTACAAAGTCCTGCAGAGATGAGCTGACACAAGACCAAAATCCCACGACAGATGACAGCATAAATGGCTCTGCTCTTTTGGTGTTTTGCATAAGGAAGGGATTTCCAGGACTGCAAGGCTACAATAGTAGTTCTTGACATACTCTGATGGTAGTCCACAGTTTCAGGAGGCAGGGTTCAGTTCCAGCCTCTGTGGTCCTCCTCCTTATTTATCCTTATTGTACTTGACACGGTATAGAGAATCTGTCCTTAGGTGAATGCATTACAGTCAATGTCCCCACTGCCCCTCAAAAACTAAGCAATGACATTCAGAGAAACTAGGGAGATTAGGAGCAAATATCACACAATCAGTTCATTGGCAAAATGCAGCAAGCAACTGGAAAACAGACTGAGCTAAGGCTAAGGAGGAAAGAGACTATGTTAAGACAGATAAAGTAAGAAAATTTGCTTCACTGCTCCTTGCTGGATTTCTTCTTCCATGAGAAAGGGAAAGCTGTGACGAGTTGCCACTAGGTCTCTATTCAGTGCTATCTTTAAACTGTTACACATCAGGCAAGTCCTAAGGCAAAGGTTACTGTAGGTATATTCAGAGTCAAAAGTGTTTTATAACTATTGCGGTTATTTTGTCAAGATCTCTCCTCTTCAGATGCGCCATTAGGAATCCATGTGTTACAGGTTTTTCTCACAGACAGGAGCCAGTGCAGAATTAGGCAACAACAAAATTAAATTATTTCTTCTTTTTCAAAATGACAAGGTTCAATTGTACAACATCCACATTTAAAAAGTGAAGAAACATTCCACATTTAAAAAGAGAAGGAAGGATATTTATCATTAACAGCTGAGCTTCCTGAGTTAAGCTTCATTCAGTTACTGCGCTACTTACCCTGTGGTATTTAGCACCGAAATACAGAATAAAATCAAAGTGTATTGTAAGTGCCAGAGGGTCCCCATGCTAGAAGACAGAGTTAAGTCTTCTGGGTGGTACAGTCTGCATAGTAGTCCACCAGCTGTACTCAGCAAAGAGGAAATGAGGACTACCTACAGTGAAACAGAGGAATATATTGACCAGAGGGTGGAGGCGACTATAAAAACCTGTCTAACCATATATCAGTTATGTTCCCTGGGTAATCTACCTTGAGGAAAGCACATATGAATGGAAAGCTCATATTCTGTGTCACTTGCTTTGATGCCCTTAGTTGTTTGCTGGAGAAACTGATTTGATTTTGGCAATTTTTGTTGCTGCTGTTGTATATTTTAAAAGTCTGCAATTTTAAAGGGCTTTTTTCTCACATTGATAGCAAAACAACTTTCTTCATTTTAAAAATCCTGCCCAGCTTTCACTGCTAGTATAAGTGAGATTTCTCATATTGACTGAATTTTCTCCCTTTCTGAAACTAGCATTCAGCAGAGCAGATAACAAACTTTCAATTTACTCACAACAGTCATGTTGTCATGGGCACAATTCAGGAACTTGCTGAAGTATTATTACACCATACTGCCCCTGCTTAAAAATAAATGGATGATTTTCTGGGCTGCAATGAAGTCTCTGTTGGTTGCTGGCGCAGAAAAAGCAGGCAGATCATTCCCAGTGCTGCTTGGGCCTTTGCTGTTCTGTTCTTTTGCAGCATTCCTTGCATTGGGGTCTGCAAATGAATGGCTCAAAGGCAGCAAAATTCCCTCTTTCACCTGGATTTTGTGAATGATAAGAATCAAAGGAGTATCAGGAAGGATACAGTGTTTCCTTGCATTGCCTGGAAACCCCAGACCATGGCTCTTTTTTTGTCTAAAAGGAGGATGTCTCTGGGAGTGGGGCATTCTGGAAAAGTGGCCTCTTAGTTACAACCGCTTTCCATTTGTGATTATATTCCAATGACTAACATCATTAAGGCTTCATAATTTAAGTCTGGAATTTCTTCAACTCCCTTTCCACCTGCTCAGCATAAAGTATTTTCAGTTGCCATTAAAAAGGAACTGAGGGAAATAAGGAAGGATCAAGGGAGGCTAAGCAGAAACACAAACATATTTCAAGTTAGATGTTAATTGATGTGTTGACAATGGGCCTGGGGCTGCTTTCTGCCACAAGCTCGTGCCCCACACAAGCCCCTCCAAAGCCAGAGGGTGGATGTTCACTTGACTGGTAATCACCCCCCTCCAATGAAAATCCTTTCCTAGGAAAATGTGTGTATTTTTGCCAATTGGTAAACAGGAAAAATGATTTCTGTGATTTAGAGACAAAAGAGACTCATTCCCTGCACAAAACCAGTGACCACACTTTTCCAGTTCAGTTGAGGAGAGGTCACTGTGAGGGGGAGAATACAAGTGACCTTCAGATAAAAGTTGCAGTGAGCACACTGCATTTTCAGCAGGGCTGCTGAGATGCTGGTCCAGCAAGTGGTAATCTGGGCATTAGCTGTCCTTAGCACTGTAAAGGGTAGCAAGGGGCCCTCCATGTACGCACATGTTTTCCTTCTGCAGACAGTTTAGAGATTCCTCATGAATCTGATGCTGGTCTGTATGATTCTGACGAGATGATGTAAGTCCATCTAGGAAAGAAAGCAACACTCTGGTAAACCTGTCCATTCAGATGATGCACTGTCTTTGACTCCTCCCCACCCACAGTAAATATGAGGCACTCAGCACCATGAACACTCCTGTCAATAGAACATGGCATGCTGTCCAGCCATGCCATGTGACCTTTTCTGTCACTTTGTCACTCCTGACAGCCAGGACCTGCCAGCTCAAGTACTCTGTGAAAGGTGAACTGGAGTTCAGTAGATCAGGGCTTTTCAGCGAGGGACAAATATTAGTAACCTCTTTTACATTTGGGAAGGATGACAAGGAAATGGCTTGCCATTTGATTTCAGTGGGATGTGACAGTATCCTGCATTCCTGACAGTCAAACTGATCACCCTGCAGGCCTACGATTTCTCTTCTCCAACTGCATGCTTTTTATCTCTGAAAGGCGCATGGGAGACACTGCCATTTGTATAAAAATACTGGTTTGGACTGCACAGCAACCTGAGGAAGAAGAACACCAGTTCTTCATTTCTAATACAATAAAGCTAAAATTCTTTCCAAAGAAGTGCATTTGCAGACAATCTTACAAACAAGTTTTGGTTTACTTCTGCCTTTAAACCATGGATGCAAGTGATGCACACCTGGCAGCTAATCCCTACGACTGGCTTCCTAGTGCTCTGTACTGATATGTTTCTTTTTGAAATCAGACACCAGACTTCACCCCATCTGCACCCAGCACTAGAAATTCTCCTCACCTGCTGTGTGTTGCCAAAGCACACTGGGCCTACTCATGGGAACTAGTTGCCTTTAGGTGACACAGATTTCCCACATAAAATCTGCGGAAGAGGATGCCAATAGTAGGGCTTGTCAATGTATAGCATAACATCTGACATCCTCAAAAAGACAGAGATAATACTGTGTACAACTTTATTTCTGGCTGGTGGTCAGAAAGGGGCTCTTAAAGACACTATCATAATTTTTGCAGGATGAAGTTATGTTTCCCAGGAGACAGAATCATCCTGATACTCCCTCAAAGGGACAGCACAATGAAGACACAAGCAAAAAAAATTGTCCCAAGCATGATAAATCAAACTGTAAAAGAAGCAAACTTAGCAGTTCATCCATTCTAGTGAGTGCTGCCTAGTGCAGTTTTTGCTGCACAGTTATTCTAGCATATGTAAATATCCTCAAGTATCTAAATCTGGTTACTCCATTTTCTTGAATCCAAGTGTTCTCTGATGACTAGCAATTGCACTTCACCGTGTTGCTAATGCTCAGACTGTGGTGGTGTAATCAGTAGCAAGCTAGGGAGCTTGACAAGCTTAAAGAATGGGGAAAATTATACAAAATTTCTTTCACCTAAGCCATAGGTTTGGGGCTAGTTGAGCCTCATATGACACTACAGGAGACTGCTACATTGCTACCTAGCACAAAGCAGAGTCTTCACTGGCTGATATGAAATGCTGATGTCTTGTTGGGATGCACTTGCAGCACATGTATATCCCAGGGCCTTTTCCATTGGAGGCTATATCTAGAAGAAATTTTAACTGGATAACTAAATGGCTGTTCTTAAATGGCAAAATTCTGTGCAGATTCTCTTAATTTGGAATACATCAGATTCAGTAAATTTGCACATAAAAACTAAACATCTTTATCTGATTTTCAGGCAATATGAATGTATCTCATTGGGTTGTGCACAGATTTAACTGCATTGGGTTTTTGCATCAATTTTAGTTAAATTGATCCCATTTGCATGAATAAAAGGATCCCTCTGTTGTTTCTATTCAGATAATAAATAAGTTCTTCCTCTGTCCTAACAAATGACTGAGTCAGCTTTTGCAGCATGTAGTAACTCTGTCACTGTTTGTTGAACTCCCAGTGCCCTCTGGGCTTCATTCTGCCTTTACTGACTTTGGGTATGAGAAGGCACTGCCAGATCTTCTTCCCTTCAGAAATCTCTTTATGCTGGATTACTGTTGGAGCTACTCCCAAGTCACTGCTCTGGTAAACCTTCACTAAGGAGTTATGAAACAAACAATCAGCACCCATAAATCTATAATCAGGTAAATTTAGATTATACATAAGTACAACTAATCCCACCTTTGCTCTGTTGAGTAACATGCTTTGGTAGGCTGAAGAGGAAGTACACACAAAAAAAATCTGTCTTGCTAGAAAATAAATGGATGTTTCTTTGATGAGTAAAGTGTACTTGTGTTCTGTTGAGCAAAAGCTGAGGTTGTTTTTCTAACTGCTGGCTTTCCAAACTGAAGTTTTGATTTGAAATTCAAGCTGTCTTTTTCCTGGTCTGAGAGTTGTAATGGTTTTGAAAACGGAATTAAGCATTCTTATTAGAGTGCAGGTGCCAGATTAAAATTTAATTCTCTTTCTTATGTTTTAAACAGTGCAGAGCTAACACAAATAAAAACATAGCAACTTTTCAGTCAGTATTCTCAGCTGTCAGTTGCCTATGGACAAAATTCCTGTGTACAAATAGTACTCTTATACTGTGACCTAAAAGAAATGGATTTTCAAGGTAATGTTCATGACTTTATTAGGTGCTTACAAATGTGTGCTACATGGATAATGTATTACTAAAATTGTAACTATTAAGGCCTTTCTTATCTTTGGGTTGCAATGCATCACAATGTATTTAATTTCCAGCATACCAAGGTAAAGAACATAACATTCCTCCCAATTAATGCAATAAAAAGTTTTTTCTGGCATTCCAATGGATATTTGAATAAAGAAAAGACCATCATAGGTAACTACTTTCTTCTTAATTTTGGGGTGCTACACTCTCAATCATGAGATTAGTAAGTCAGTTCATAAAAGACCATAAATTTTTCCAAGTCTGTCTGTTAATAATAGATGAGATTCAAAAGACAACTTTGAATATGTATTTTGGGAGCAGACCTCTGGCAGGATGAAACCTCTGATATCTATCTCTAACTGCCTTCTTTATGTAGGGTTGTTTTTTTAATTCAGTGATAATCTAATCAACTCCATCCAGCTCACTGGAATTCAGCAATTTCATATCTGCACCTTGATGTATTTTACATTTATTGGCTTGGATCTACAATACAGAACAAACCTGTGGTGTGTAAAGACCATTCTCTAACAGTAGTTTCTTTCAGAGTCAGTGGTGCTTTTTAGTTCCATCAATGGATTTGTGAAACCAAGCTACCTACAGAGATAAAGGATTTAGACTACTGCAAAGGTTTGATTCTGCTCTTGCACTGTTTTTATTCCAATATTTTACTATAGAAGTTGGTGGTGCTTGTCCTAGTTCATTCTAGTGTAAATGAAAGGGACTCCTGGCTCATTCTCTATAACATAGCTGGTATGACAGATGCAGCCGCATCTAAAATTAGAAATCTCAGGCGTGGCTTAATGAATGCTGCTGTTTGTTTGAATTTTCAGCTCACCATTGCACGCTCCTTTGACGCTGACGAAGCCTGCATTGTCCCTCCTGTCCTCAGCACTCTGACATTAGCAAGCCTTTCACTTACTTGAACCACATTTTAAACAGCTGTTTGTGCCTGGTTGATTTTTTCTACAGATCCTAAATTAATTTGTGCAGTTCTTTGCTCTTCAACCCGATTCCTCATGTCCTGAGTAATCCTGCAAACCTCTTACCTCTTCCTGGTCGTTTCAGGAAGGGTGACTTCTCCCATCTGTTACCTCCTGGATAAGGCTGTTTCCTCTCAAGGTATAGTCCAAAGGTATGGCCACTTCTTACAGCAAGAGAGCCCTCTGGATATCCAATGGCTCCTGCAATTAAGCTATTAAACCTTGTTATTAAAGTTGTTTCACAAAAATTCCTAGTACAATTTCCTTTTTATGTAAATATATAGGGATGTACAATTATAAATTACTTAAAAATTAAGGAACTTGTCAACATCTATTCATATGGCCTTTTCTGATCTAAATCCTACACTTCCCATGACTAGTGGAGCTATGTACTACTCTCCATTACCTAGATCACAGAGACGTCCCTGCCCAGTCTACAGGAAAACCCACTGAGAGGTGAGTGAATCGAACTAAAAAAAGTCTCAGTCTGGCAGGTCTTGCCGCTTTTGCAAGTAGAGAGAGACAGGAAAGTTAGCCTGTTGCTCAGTCTCTCCCTAGATCACAAACTAAACCCACTCCGGACCCTAGCAAAGTATGAAGCTTGTGAAATGCATTGCTATTTATATTTTGTTCTACAAGCTCTACGTTTGAAATGAACTAGACTGAAATGGAGATCATTTGTATCATTGATGGGTTCAGAGTGATCAGCATTCTGCTGTCTGCTTTGGAGTGAACTCTATTTATAAAAGAATACTTGAGTTTTGAGCTATGCAGGAAAACAAGGCTTATGTCTCAGAAGGTAAGCAGGGTTCCTTACCAGCAAAGCATTTAGGACTCTAGATGACATCTGGGTGTATTTGCATTGTGATATATACATAAAAATTTGTGTGAACAAAGTTTAGGAAATACAGCTGACCACAGGGTGCGTTTTTAGTGTATGACTGTGATTTCCTTTTCCAGAAACTAAAGACACATGGATAGCATTTTCTATGAGATTGAGTCCCCTCAAAGTATGACATTCTAGAAATCATAATTGTGTTTTGATCAAACTAAAATGCTTTGGGTTAGGTTCTGCTGGTCAAAATTCAAACTTTACATATTTCAGACCTCCAAGCTTCCCTGTTTGCCACTGAATCTTAAAATCATGGATAATCAAAAAGTCAAACATATATAGATAAAAGATGAAGAATACCAACTACCATGCTGCTATAAAGTGAAATGCTGATTATCAAACAGAACACATGCATATAAATTGCTTTTATGATCTAAATTAAGAAATTATCTTTCAACCTTTAAATATGATATAATCTGTTGAGAATAAGTGCCCATAGCAGCGGATATGGACCCAAGAGGAAAGCCTCTGGATATGTTATTTTAGAGTTTAGTAGGTAGAAGGGGGTGGCAATGTAGCCCCTCACTGCTGAAAGAAAGAACCTGAGTACAGGCTGTGACGTGGGAAATGAACACCAAACCTAGGAAGCAAATAGTACTTGGAAACAGGGATGCCAAAGCCATTGTCAGCCAAGTCAGTGATTTATTAGATATTCAGTTCTTGCTGAGCTTCTCTGATCTGTGTTACACTGATAAGAGTAAGGAGATGAGTGGCTATTAACATGATTCAGAAAGATATAATATATTGCCATTATAGTAAAATCATATACAACCCCCAAAATCTAGAAGCTTCTACAGAAATATGCAACCTTTGCATACTTAGCAATGCAGAGCAGGAAAACACTTTCACTAGACCCCTGCAGTGATGCCTCATCGAGAACAGATATATCTGCCACATACAATCTTCCTTCTTCCCTCTTTTCTTGTGCATAGGGAAATTGAATAATAATACTATAGTTTCCAAAGCAGATCAATAATATCAGAATACTCTACCCTTATTTCGGGATAGTATGCCTACATGTGTAATTGTATGAGTAAAACTTTGGCAATGTTTTGATTCATCTGGAATAATATCAGCCAACATTCCCCAGCTGGACAAGCCCATGGCAATGCATACAAACTGCAGAATCATACAATATAATTAAAGGAGGAAGAGAACTCCGAAAGTCACCTGTTTCACACCCTGCTTAACACCTAAGTGACTTCAAAATTATATTAAGTTGGTCTAGGCCTTCTCCAGTCATTATGGAAATACCATGACCTGTCCATGTCCCTCTCTGATTCCTGTGTTTGACCACCTCCATTGTGAAGACTTTTTAATATAATTATTAATATATACCCATCATGGAATGAGCTTCGCTTCACACCTGCATTCAAGAATGCATGCAGAGTGCCTGTAAATGTGCTTTAGCCAGGAATAACACAATACAGAGCAGACAGACCTTTCTTTGATAGCCAAACCAGACAAGAGAGAACATATGATTTACCTGGATAGTACACGGTGCATCTGGGCCATGAGCAGGACTTAAAACTGTGTCAAAAATTCATGTTAGGCTTCAGAAATAATCTTGTGATGGCTTAATAATCATAAAGCTCTCATCTCTGCTTTTTCTTCACTGCCTGAAGAGCTCTGAGCCTCCAGGTCACCATCAGGTTATGTTTTCAGATTTTCAGAGAAGTAGAATGTTTCTCTTCCTTGTTTGTTTTTAAGCAAAACACCATCTGTGAGTCAAAAATATCAACTTAACTCCACAAGTTTAGGTTTATAAAAACAATTTCTTAAGACTAGGATCAAAATGGGAGAATTAGCAGTGATAGAGAAACATCTGAGTAAAGCTGGGAAACAGAAGCAGAAACAATTCCCTTCGCACCGTTCATGTTTTAAGTACAGGGCTTCCAAGAGGAACAAACCTGTAAATCTTCCCTGCAGTTTTGAATAAGTCTTTTAGAGATGTAGCATGTGACACCCCCAAGTCCTGGCAAATTCTCTTTATTCTACACCTGCTATACAAGTAGTATACCAGAAGATAATCTGTGAGAAAAGCTTTATGAAAAAAATCCTAAATAAAATTAAGTAGACTAATCAGTTAAGATTTTACTACAGAAAATAGCTCTCTTTTTATCCCACAGTTCTTCTATTGCCTTGTGTTAACATGTAAATCCAGAAGAGGAATAAAATGTAGAAAATAACATGATAATATACTTAGAAAAAATCTTTTAAGCAACCATAGGCTGTAAAGCATTGCTCTAGGCCCTCTTTGCACACAGGCAGCTGGGAACAGGTTTCCAGATTGCTCTGCTCAAAGGACCAGGTGCAATAAATTACTCTACTTGCATTGACTCAGTGAAGCCACATGGGTTTGCTCCTTATTTCTCAAAATTTTTCCCCAGGCTCAGGTTTCAGGGCTGCTGGTTTGTTCCCATTTCCCAGGGTGTAACAGTAGGAAATGACAGGACTTGCTAGAGGTCACAGAGTGTAAAGGAATCCCGGCCTTTCCTTTATCTCAAACGTCTGTTCTGCTGTTGAGCTCTTGTACCTTGGTCTCCCACATCCTACATGAGTCAGCCTGTCTTTCTGGCTCAGGAGGTATTTAATTTTTTACAGAAAATGAGCAGGTCCAAAGAAGAAAAACATGAGTGAAATTAACCAGTTAGCTCAGGGACTAGAGCACTCACCTGATTTGTGAAACACCAAAGTTTCACTAAAGTGAAACAGTGGCAATGATGGAGGCTATGGGTACACGAGCAGATGAGCCAACGCTTAAGACATGAAGGTGGTCAAATTGCATTGTGTCAGCCATCTAGGAAAGAAAAAACTGCATCGAGAAGTGTAGTGAAGGGTGAGACTTCTCCCTGGAAGGCAAGTAGCTGAGACATGGCCAAGCTTCCCCTGGCTTTTGTAAATGCAAATGCACTTTTGGGGAGATGACTTCTGTGTCCATGGAATATATTGCATATACGTGAGAGATGAGTAAATCCTTCTTAACTTTTGAGTACCAGTTATATCACTTTTGGGAGTTGCCATGGTAAACCACTGGGACAACTGGCCTTGTTGAGGACACTCCCCTGTGCCTGTCAGCGGCCTGAGACATGCCAGAGAAGCTGGTGGTAAGTAGGGAGTTAAGTTCAGGTACTTAAAACCTGAACTAAAAAGCAAGACAATCTGGGTTGAGCGTAAGGTCGGTGCCCTGACCAGCCTCACGTGGGGCCTCCACCCACTCACTCTGCCCACGGCACAGCAGCCCCATTTCAGCCCGGCCCGAGGCCTTGCCCCTGCCCGGCCCGAGGCCTTGCCCCTGCCCTGCCTGGCTGTAGGCCCTGCAGGCTGACATCCCGGCTCATGCCCATAGCCCCAGCCATCCTGGGCTGTGCCTGACCCTGGTTCCTCTCACAGGGCCTCATCCTGACCCCCACATGTAGGCTCATGCCTCAGGCTGGGGGGTCAGGAGCTGCCCTGGGCTGGTCAGAGCTGGATCCAGCTGGCTCAGGAGCTGGTGCCTGAGGGGCCCCTGCTACAGCTGGTCAGGGGGGGCTGGTGCTGTGGTGCACCCGCTGACAGGCAAGAGGAAGAGACTGGTATGCGGATGGAAGCGATGGCGGGCAGGACCCCAATGTCTCCTCACAGGAGGATGTTCTCTGAGTTGATATTGTTTTGCCCCTTAGACAGTCCCCTATGGGGCGTACATGATCGGGGGATTGTGCAGTAACACCATAGCAATTTTCCATTCGTGCTAGAGTCCCTCTTTAGTTTTGTTTCTGGTGTCTGGTCTGATTTTGATCTGTGGGGAAGTCAGTTGTTGTGCAAGCACCATGGTGGTGATTTCTTCCTTGAGTCCAAACTCCATCTTCAGCACACCTGGTGTTTAAAAGAGTGAGCTTTGATATGCACCATGACAGCATGGCCCAGCGCATAGCTGGCATCTGCTCCTCTTTGTAGATGAGCTGAATTAGCTCTTCATCGCAAGACACTTCATCTTGACGTTTGTGCAAAGTTGTCAACTGCTTTGATATCTGCAGACGAAATGAGTAAAATGACAGAAGAATTATTGTTTTGGTTACCCCTCTAGATTTTAATGTTGGTATTAGGTTTGCATAGGCCTGAAAAGCTTGGGTAGTTTTCAAAGGATAAGTCAAACAGCCAGCTATCACGACCTTTGCGTTCTGATTAATTTCTTGAGACTGGATAAGATTGGGTCCAATCTTTTGTCTTTCAGACCCGGTTCAATGAGACATTTAAGAACATCTTCTGGCAGGCCTGTGTTTTGTCCTATTGATCTCAGTGAGCCTAGCCAAGGCCTCAAGTGCTTTTGAGCTTTCTCAGACATTTTGCAGACTCCAGCCCTGGAGTGCTATGAAACTGAGGATAAACCTCCTTAATGTTTGACAAACATTTTTGTCCCTGCACTTGTGTATATCCTTAGGCACAGTCCTCTCTTCTTTTTCCTCCAAACTTTAGGGCTGAATTTCACAAATAACTTTCTCTTTTTAATAGACTGAAGCAAAATACATGGAGTCAAACACCCTGGCATCAAAACTAGTAACGGAGTAACGGAGGAAAGGCAATAATTTCTCTAATCTACTTGTTTGATGCTATTCCTGCTAATTTTTGTCACCTCTGCTATCTCTGGAGACCACCAGACACCGAGGACACTGCTAAAAATGAAACAAGGGCAAGAATAGAGGGAGGGGCATCCATTAGGTCTAGTCTGCACTGATGCCTGGATAATCCCAGATGACAGCCACTGTCAAACTGTGCTGTGGTCCTTTAATTAAAGACTTGCTGATGCCTTAGGCTGTAGAAGAGATATCTAAGGATGTCTTCAAAGAGACACCCTGCTTCTGTAGGTCTGACATCTTATATTTCTTTGCATGATCATTCACACGCTGTGAATACCTGAATTAACATTGTAAGTATAGATACTTTTACATGGTCCCTACCTGGCAGCCAATAGAGTTTTAAGTAAATGCAATCCTCTAGCAAAGCCACATTCTGTGCGCTATGCAAAATGTTTTTATGAGAACAAGTTTTAATTCTTGAGGAGTTCCTTTTCCAGCTCTATTATTTGCTGAACCCCAGAGGCTAACTATAAACAAGGGATTATCACGGTCTGCATGTATAGCTTAGGCTCAGTTCTTGGGCGTATGCTGTTTAAAATTATGAGCAATGATGTCAAAGAAACCATAAAATCATGACTGATGAAAAGTGCAGGTGACACAGATTTATGGGTATATTAGATAAGGAAGCTTATATAGCAGTGGTACAGAGATCTGTAGCATTTGTAATATGCACGCACATTCACGTAAGGAAAACATACAGTTGTACTTCTGTTAGCAAAACACAGGTTATACTTGAAGGTGACAGGGCAAAAGAAGTTTTCCAAAAGATTGGGCATTCACCGTGTACAATCAGCAAAATTCAATATCATAAACAGAAGGGCTGATCTGATTTTGGGGGGGAATGCTGAGTCAGCTATGGGAGCTATAGTCAACTAAGCATTTTTGCTTATTTGGAATATGTTATTTTAGTCTGGAGTCAAAGGTTAGAGAAACCTGCAGAACATATTGAAATGATATGAAAGAGAACAGGTAGAAGAAGCTTAGAATATTGAAAAACATTATATTGTTGGATAAATAATATGCAAAAATGCACTTAAATATCATAATGCCTACAGAGAATGAGGAAGTAGAAAAGGTGGTTTTAAATTCTGTCATTATGAAATTACTGAGTCTTGGATTCTATAAATTGTATAAAGGTGTGAGGTTTCTTTGGTTTGTTTTTGTTTTTTAACACAGTTCTGCATGTGGCGGAATAATTTTCTTGTGTGTTATAATTTCCTCTCTTGTTAGAGCATGCTAAAAAGAGAAGTACTTCCTCAGGTTTGTAACAATACCTTACAGTTACCAGTTTGCTGGGGCTCATTAGCTTTGCTGACTCATGGAATTGCCAGTGGCTTTTGTTAGTTCCTCACACTTTGGCTGTTTCAGTACTTGCAGATGATCCATTTGCTCTGATATTGCTTTTGCCACTGCTTTCTAGGAGCAGAGCATGGCACCTTCTTCCACATTCTGTGTACCTGAGCCATCCTGCCCTTCCCTTCACTCTGCCCCAGGCTGCTCCTTCCTGTTATCTTACCAGTTCCAGACTCCTCTCCCAGATCCTGCCCTTACTTCTTGGACTTCTATCCCCACATGCATTTTTCTTGCTCTCTTCTCAGGATCTGCCTACCTCACCTGGTTCTGTCTTTGCAGTTTCTCCACAATCATATTTCCAACTCCTGCTGCTTGCAACATGGTTTCCTCTCCTACTGCCACACTGGTCTCTTTTCCAATATGCCTTTCACATGGCTCTATGTCCAGATCTGAACTGGATGCTGTCATTCTCCTACCTGTCTGCGCCCAGTGGTATAGGGACAGCAGCTTGACAGTGAAGAGGAAACAGGATGCCAGATCTGGTTCCTCGTAAATTACCTGTTTAATCCCTAGCAGCACTTTGGTGCTGGGTAAATGAGGCTTTGCTCACATACAGTTGGTCTGGATCTTGCTGCATGCACTTAAAGCAACCAGAATAAGAAGTTCAGTTACAGGGATCTGGCCAAACTGTCTTCTGGCCAGAAGTCTGATTCTCTGTGAGGTTAAACAGACATGGTGTCATAAAGCACAGTTTTGATAAATGCACTTCCCACCCCCCCAAGCAAATTATAAGCCCCCTTTTTTAAATAGAAAGAGTACTAGCCTCTAATGAGGAAAAGGTCGCTAGAATTTTAAAATGCAGACCAAACAGAATATTTGTCTCACTTGGGGGGAGTTTATTTTAAATTACCAGTGTTCTGCTCAGAGTACACAAGGAAAACCAAACCTGAGGCTCATAATCCTATGGAAAATGTTGCCCCAAACTGTTCAGTTTGGCTATATCATTAGTAACAGAAGACAGCAGCAGAGTTCTACTTTTAATTGCTCAAATTCTCAAAAGTGAGTAGTTAATCTGACTGCCTCCATTTCAAGACATTCAAGTGCTGGGCTCCTAATGGCCTCTGAAAACCAAGCTTCTTCAGGGTAATTTTAAGCTGGGCAGGAGAAGTGAAGTGTCCTGATCACCTGGCACATTAAAATGGAAGGTTTTCAATTTCTACCAGGTATCTGTTGGTCTTTTAGGCAGCCTTTAAGTAGCAACTACAAAAGGGTGTCTTTTAAATGTTTGTCCATGTATGAAAATATTTTAACTCTTCCCAGTTAGCTAATGTAATTTCTGGTAGTTTGAAGGCACTGAAAGAACCCAACTATGGTAACAGAAGTCTCAGCTCTGGAAGCTGTACATAATCTCATTTTTTGTAATGACTCCTGTGAGTCAGGGGAACTTCCACTATGGGATGAATCAGTGGTAGCTGAAAATCACTGCATTGTGTAGACATGTCCTAAGTCCTGTTCTTTAATTGCCTCAGATTGCAGCTGTAGAAAGTACAAAGATGAAAGGAATCCTTCACAGTACAATGACTATCTTAAATGGTGCCTTTTGACATTCCATGACTGAGAGCATGGTGTAAATGAAAGCTTAGGAGTTGTCTGGTTCTCAGGTTAATGGAGCAGAGTGGGGGCTGAACAAGGGTCCTGTAGTCATTCAAATTTGAAAGTGATGGATGGTGCAGTTTAGGCAGCTTAAATATTTTTCAACATTTCCAGGTATGTGAAGGTAGGGTCCTTAGCATGGGAGCATCCCAAATCTTTAGCCCTTCCTGAAACCTGTGGGTAAAAACTAGTCTCATTATGGAAGAGGTATAATCTGAGGCACACAGGGATGAAAGATGGTGTGTAAAAGGTTCTTTAGGAATATAAAAGGAGTCTATGAAAGACCATCTAGGAAACTCCCTCAAATTTCTGAAAGGGTTTTAAACTTCAAGGAAAATTAACTTTTTCTCTGAGGTTATTTCTTCATCTCTTTATGTCAGGATTCTTTGAGTGACTTATGTGGTGATGGATGACGCTGAACAATGAAATCTATTTATCTAATACTATTGCAGTGATTGCTAAAGAAGCATCGCAGTTTTATTGCCCAGTTATTGCCAGCAGGAAATGTTAATGTCCCTCAGACTAAAACAAGTTGATGGTGAAATGATTGCAACTAGGTATTCCCTTCTGCCAAATCTTCAACTTTACTGGAGGCCAACTTGAAAGTTTACCTTCAGTTAGATACCAGACAGAAGACCCAGGGTTAAATCCTGGTTCTTACAGCCTATTCACATAGTGATGGGCAGATGTTCTAGTGTACATTCAGATGTTGACTTGGCCATGCTAAGTCTGATGCAAAGAAATTCAGATAAACTGGGGGATGGAGAGCCAGACTGGCTGTGTAATCACCAGTCTCAGACTGGAAGCATTCTAGCCATACTCACAGAGCACAGATCTGGTAAGTCAGGACGAGAGGTGTGCTAGCTCAAGGCAATGTTGTAGGGTACTGCCATTGCCTGTCCAAATGGTGATTTTTAGCAACACCAAGCATTATCAGGTGGCTTAGGGCCCTGAGCAGCAGTGTACAGTTTGGAGGTACACCTACTCCATTGTTTGTCTATAGCATAGAGACAAAAATCCTTTCTTTCTCTCATCTTCATCTGTTAGGACTGCAAGGTCTTTCAGGCATTGCCCATCTGTCAAATTACTTTTGTACTACACCTTTCCTGATGTGAAGCCTGATCTCAGCAGACGCAGTCTGTGGGTGGCAATAAAGCCTTGTCTGACAAATGCAATTTTGCTGCAGCCTGTCATGACTCAATAAAATGCACTGGTTTCCAGTTTGCTATCAGTTTACCCACTGACTTTGACCTAAGAAACCTTTAGGACCTGACCCATTCTGCCTTACAGAGTCCCTCTCCGCCAATGTGTCATCACAGCAGAGATCAAGCAGAGTGTCTCCACTAGACCTACCCATTGGGGAACCAAAAGAATTACTGAGAACCCTGCCTTTGACTATCAAACCTTCCCTCAGTCCAAGAAGGCTGTGTAGATTGGCAGGACAATGAACATGAAAAATATTTTGGGTGAGGCTTCTGTCTGAGGGTGGGGAAGAGCACAGGTGTCAGGTGTGAAAAGCTTATTTTTGCAGGCAAATAAAGGTGAATATATAAGTTGGGTTTATCTTGTTCCATGAACATGAAAATGTTCAACCCACAAGATGACTCAATAAACAAAGTTTCATTGCCTGTCAAGAAATTATGTCAACAGGGAAGGAGGACATGACAAAACTCTGCCTAAAGATGAAGAAGGTACTCTGTGCTTGCAGCTGAAGGTGCTGCCAGCTTCTACAAATTCCTCTCTGCCCTGAAGATGACCCAAGTCAGAGAGCAGGAATGCACAGCAGAAAGAGCAGCTCTTTTCTAAAGGAAGCAATGCCAGACGAGGCAAGCAGGAACTGGTTGCTACTGTGGGGCAGAGAGCTGCATCTTGGTTATGGGTGTATTTCTATTCTGACAGCAGCATGTGTGGTGGGGCAGCTCTTGGCCACCTGTCTCTGCTGTAAGGATTCCTCATGGATTTCCTGTGTGGCAACTTCTGAGAGAATTCTGCTGTCTATTCAGAAACTACAAACCTTGCCATATGTCTGCTATACAATAAATCAAGGCACATATCGATGTTATTTCTGTTGTCTGATGCTCACCACCCCACAGCAGTTTTGCTTTTGTTTCATCCACAACATCATAAAAAGATCTAAAAGCCTTACATCTTTGGGCTTCATTAAGTTGGTCTCTGTTCAGACAGACTGGACAGAAGATGCATGTTAAACAAATCAGAAGGAATGTCTGAGTGCACCCAACTGAAACAGATTTGTTTTCCAAGTATAAAAGAGGTTTTTTATCGCTCCTGGCACATACATTTCAAAAGTGTTATACTGCTGGAACTCTTATTCTGAGCCTTCTTTGTAGCAGTAGTTGAAGGATTAAGGGCTGCTTGTTAGAATATGTTTTTCTCTCAAAGAAAGTTGTAATCATAAGAAAGCGCTGGCTGTATAAGCCTTTGGCAGGGGATGCACATGTGTAGTCAAGAAATCTTCTATCTCTTAGATCCCTAGTGGGAGACGTCAGCGCTCTCAAATAACCTCCATTCTACAGCCTTCCAATTAATGACTCTTACATAATAATGAGATAGCAAAAGCAAGCCGCTATTTAAATATGGCATGTGACCATCCCAACCTCAGCTGGGCCTGCTGATGCTGCAGTGCAGATGCATGGTGGTGGATAGCTTCCTCTGTATCACTGTGGAGGATAAAAGGCCAGTGGGATTCATTCACTCACAGCAGAGAACTGGGGATTCACTGAACCAGCAATCTCCTCTGCATCAGTAGGTGAAGTCTTACAGTAACAATGATGTGAAAGGGATTCATGAACTCAGCCCACTTCCAACTAGGTTGTGGTCTCCCCACATCCCCTGACTGGCCCAATGGGAATCTCTCTCAAAAATGCTGACGGAGGGATGGTAACAGAAAGGAGTCCAAACTGTTGCCAGTCTGTAGCAGGCCAGCATGTTTTCCAACAGCTCAAACCTGCATGAATGCTCAGGGATCACTTGTGGGAGACCATTCACCAGACAGATGTAGTCATCATTTCTATTTGCCTCAGACTGCAACAAAGCACATTCGTTATCCTGGAAAGCCTGTTGCCATTTCTCATACTGATTGTAATTTTAGAGAAAGGAAATATTTTTCCTTTCCACTGGAGCTTATTTAGCCAAGCTGCTTTTAATATTCTAGTGCAGACTTGTTTGCCTCCACCATCTATGATTTTAATTTAAGATCTGGTGAAGTCTTTACCCCAGGACTTACAGCAGCAATGAAATCACTGATCTTGCTCCGTTGCACCGGGAGGTGACGGTGTGTTATGCCTGCTAACTGGGCTGGGACTGGCCGGATGGCAATCAGCAGGGGCGGTGGGACTGCCATGAGAAATAGCTAGCCCAGGAGTTCATATCCTCTGAAAGGCCACTCGTAGCACAAGAACAACAACAAAACCAAAACCAATCTGTTTGGATTTTAACATATCCCCATTCTTTCTGGTCCATGGGATGCAGAGGGCAACAATTTTTTCTTCTCCCGACAGAAGCCTTGCTGTGTCTCTGCATATTGCTACTTGTATCAGCCATTAGCTCTCTCATTAGCCAGTGCCCTTGCTGGCGGTGGTGGCCGTGGTGTCTGTTAGGCAGGTTTTCTGGTCAGTGTCTGCCTAGAGAGGTGCATGCTTCCATTCAGGCTAAGACCTCACCTGTGAGGATTACTTCTGCCTTCACATATTTCCAGATTTGTGATCTTACTAGTCTGATCAGTTCTTAGTTCTTCCATGCATTTCCAGATTCATTATTTTACTTGTCTTATCAGTTCTTAGTACAATAGTCCCATAGTGAAATAACACCTGCTTTGTCTAAGGCGTTACCATTACTATTTCCTGCCACAGTTCAGCATTTATGTTGTAAAAGGCACTTGCCTTTGATGTGTCTTGTGACCGTTTGGGACCTATCTGGAAATGCCAGGGTCAGACCAATGGCTGGAGACAGGGTGAACAGACTCAGCGGAGCAGGCTTTCTGCTTCTTGCCCTCCTTCACTGGCCCTTACTGCTAACATTTCACAGTTAGCTTGTTATGTTGAGAACTTTCAAGCTTTACAAACTTGTAAATCACAGTTGTGTTTATCTAGAGGCACAGAGTTATTACTAAGCTACTATATAGCTTTATCTTTGTACCTGCAAAAAGGGAGAGTGACATTTTTACGAGTTATAAAGTCAGTCTATTCAACCACAGCTAAATTTAATTTTACATATAAAAAATGAAAATGCACAAAAAATGAAGGACCCTTTATTAGAGCAAAACACATCCAAGTTCAGCCCAGTGATCAAAAAGTATTTTACTGGCTTTTTCTAAATCACAGGCTCCAAGATACAGCTTCCAGTACACCACCTTGGGATGCACATTGACTGCTCTGATGCATTCATGAGAAACAAACAGAGCACAGAAAATCTGAATGCAAATCAGACATAGCAGAGCAGATTGAATGGTGTCTCAGTCAAGACTTGTGGTTCATGCAAGGTAGAGTATTTGTAGAATGCTGCCAAGAATTCAGGAGTAGGTTTTAGACACCCACTGCTACAATTCGGGAAGTCTAGGCTCAGTTTTCCCAATCTCGTTATTTCTCAGTAACAGAAAAAGGACCACAGACCTGGAGGGAGCCCCAAGGTGACCAAACCCAGTCCCTCTGCAATCACAGCAACTAGGCAACCATTGAGATATACAGTCTCTGAGTCCATCTCTGTTATGAAACAAAGAAGACAAGGAATCACTCTTTTACCAAAGGGAAACCTAACTTGACCAAGTCTGTCTCCTCTGACTTGGACATCAGCTGGGCTGTTAAGAGAATGCCATGGCACATTGTTGCTAATTTTTGCCATTGGTACTAACTGGCAGAGGGGAGGGAGAAGCAACAGGGGAAGGCTTCTTCCTGGGCAGGGGGAAGGTAAAAGCTCCCACAGGTATCTTCAGTGTATGGAAGTGCTTATCTTCCAGTGAAAAATATTCCTTTTTTTCATCAAAAGTCCACAAGTGAAGTCCAGCATTTTGTACTTTGGCAATGGCCAACTTCCCTTTCTTAAGGGTAAAGGGAAAGCTTGTCACAGTTTTTCAGAGAAAAGGAAGAACCTTATTCATGGGAAATTCTGAAAGGGATTTCTGCGGGAAAGTGAAAAGAAGTGGTCTTGTTCCTCAGTTCTAACAAATCACAGTGAGGTGATGCATTTCAGGATTGTACAAGAAATAGGGAAATTCATACCAAGCCTATGGTAGATTCGTCCCTGTCTGTTCCCAACAGTTTCTACACAGAATCTCCTGTCATAAGGCATAACATCACGCAGTATACATTTACTTCTTCCCAGCAATATCCTACAGGAATTTGAGGTACAAATAGCTAATGATTCTAGTCACTGCTCTGGGAAATAAGTGTGTTCATCCCAGAAGGGCTTTTGTTCATTTTTCTTCCTCATGCTGGAATTTTCTAGAGAAGTAAATGACTTTACATCTCTTACTCATCATCTGCTTGACAAACTGGAACAGACTCTGCTTGTCCTTCTTATGTTGCTAAGGCAGGAACTGCCACACTCAGGACCAGACACATACGTCTTGCTGTGCAGAGGAGAGCAGTAGTGCCTCCTAAAGCCCCTGGTGCAAATGACACCCAGAGAGGAGCCAGCACGAAGTCCTTCACAGCAGTCCTGGTGCTGGTTGTGACCACAGCAAACACTGCAGAAGACTGAGTGTTGAGCTCCATGGATGGTGATCTGGCTGTTTAGTTGGAAGCCACCCTGAGCTTCGAACACTGGTGAGGTAGCCCCAAATAGTAGAAATTAAAGATTCAGTATAACTAAATAATAGGGAAGAATACAGTTCTGCGGGAGATGCCTTTGGCATGCTGCCTCTCTCCTTGCTCCAAACCCCTGGCAGCAGGCTGGCTGGGTTACTTGAAGCGGGATTTGATTATGGCCTGCCAGCCAGAGCCTCTGCTGCTCTGCTTGGCTGCACAATGTGAGTGTGTCAGGACAAGTTCACTGCAAGTGAAACTCCACTGAAGTCAAGAGGCTTGTACTAAGAACAAATCCAGCCCATCATTAGGCTTTTCTTCAGGATGAATTAAGTGTTGACGCAAGCAGGCGCAGGTCCCACTGTGGCTGGCAGCAGTCTTAAGAGACTCAGACCTGCCTATTCTGTGCTGCCCTGCTCTAGGACCAGCCAAATCGTTCTTGCCACATGACATTCCTCTGCAGGAGGAGATATCATTAAGGACAAGTATTACAAGTGCTTATAGCTGTGGAGAAAACTTCAGATATCTAAGAGGAATATATGTCACTGATAAAATACTATTTTCCTAGTACTGCAAACAGTGTGGAAAACTAGTTTTGAGACATCCACATGCAGTTATCACAATGAAGTTACTAGTGTTACTACCATGGCAGTGCATTTGTCAGTTCTATTTTGCCACCGATCATATTACAGAAGCATCCAGCTAATTTACTAATCATCCCAAATTGCCTTCTGTGGCAGTCTAGCTAGCGCTCATTGCCTTCCCTTCCCACTGTTCCCACTGTCTCCACCTGGGACAGCTTCTGCAGCCCCATGCTGAGCTATCAGCATGGAGATCAGAACACGGGAAATCTGATTTTAAATAAATAAATTAAAAAAAAATAGCACAGACAATTCCCTGAACATTGCATCATTTGTGGTAACCACTTACAGAGGAGAAACCTCCAGTTTTCAAAGATGTCTGCTACTAAGTTTCAGGCTGCTGCATTGGTCATATGTAGAAATCAGAGGGCCTGGCTGCAAAATAGATACTCAAAGTACTCCGAGACATCCTCAGCAGTATCCCAGGTTTTTGGAGATTGTCTTCCAGGATTATTTTCTAAGATTTTTCCTTGATTTTATTCTCTTTTGCAAAACACTGTCTGAGGCCAAATGGTCAGAAGAACCAACCTCACTGCAGGATCTCTGTCGCCTAATGCATACCAGCACAACTGCACCGCCTCCCCTGAGGCAGCAGAAACCAGCTCCAGGCGAATGTCTGGACAGATGTGGTAGAAATGAAGATACCACTAGAATGGCATTTTTCCAGACTCCAGCAGTAAATTTGTTATTAGTGTTTTTAGTGGTGGTGGCCATGACATTTTGCTGAAGATTAGTAGTAATGCAAGGGGAGGTTTATGTCCTTTGGTAATAATAAGCCTGAAACATGGGTCACAAAACACACAAAAAAGCCCTTCCATTACCTGCTTTACAAAACCTAAGGGACTTCTCACACAAACACTGGCTAGAAACCATGCCCATGGGCTGTACGAGCCTCTTGTTTACCTGCAAGCTCACTCCTTGGCAGTAGTATCTCTGGAAGAGAACCTCTGCAGTTGTGCAGGGCTGACATTGCAGTCACACTATGCTACAGTTTTTAAAAGGGCAGAAATATATGTAAGTATTAATTTGTAAACAGCATTGACATATCAGAGATGGGAAAAATCACTGATGTGTGCATGTGAATGGCTGAGATTTGTACATGCTGATGTGCAGTCTCTGGCATTTGGGATTTCTAAGAGAATGTTGTTAAAAAGGGATCTTATTATTCAAACTAACTGTTCCTTCAGAGAGCAGGGCAGGAGGGGGTGGGAGTGTTCTCTGAATGCAGGGAAATTCAGATGGTAAGTAACATGTGATGGAGAGACCGCAAGTGGAACCCAGCCAGGTTTTGATTATGCCAGTTCAGATCAACACAAAAGAATCAGTGACCTGCTGGATTTAAATGGTCAGCTTTAGTGGCCTGATTCTACCTTTTATGTTAAATCCATCAATGCTTCTTTTACGCCACTTTACAAGCCCTTTGCCTGATTGAAGCCATAGAGAGTGAGCCAAGCACGCACTGTGGCTCAGGAGACACAACACTGCTGATGTCAGGGAAACCCTGCCCAGTCCGCCCAGTGCAGGATTTGGCCCTGGATGTCCACATCTGTAGGACGGTCCTGGGAGGCAGCAGCTTTCAAAGATATACTGATTCATGCGTAAGTACCTCTCTTACCAATCTGCAGCCCTGGTCAGCTGTTATGCTAGGAGACATGTAGAGGTGGGCAGCAGAGCAAATAAACAACTGAAATACATTTGCTTACACATGTGAACATACAGTACCCACCACAGGTGGAGTGCATGCAGCTTCACTTGCAGGGACTGATAGGACAGGCTTGAGAGACACTGAGATCTGTTGTGCATTGTCACAGACATGTTGTATGACCACAGACAGATTGCTTCACTTTGCTTTTTCATATTTTTACCCACCTGTAAAATGGGATGTCTATGATCCACTTGTGGGAAATTAGGGCTAGGAGCATGCCCTGAGTCACTGAGTACAACTCCCCAGTAGAGCAGGCAGCATTAGCTTCATACTGACTTTAAATCAACTTCCAGTTCAGAAGAGTAAGGAGGCCTTCATCTTCCGGTAACGTAGCCATCACTCCATGCACTTCCCTTGCCCTGGGCTGTGCATGGAGAGGGAATTTGGAGTTTGTGTTATACCCTGGCTTCTCTTTTATTTTATTAAGTTACATGAAACTCTTCCATGTCTGTACAGGTGTTGATGTAAGTGAAGAACAAGAAGTCTAGTAGGATAAAAGAGTAATTTCAAAGGACTGTGCATTTAAATAAAGACAAGACAAGACAACTGGTCTCAGTGCTGGAGAAACAAGACTGAAACTCAAGAGACTTAGGCTGTTCCTAATTCTGCTGGGCTCTATACAGAGGCTGCATTTCAACAATTTTTCTCTTACTGTCTGGCCTTGAACAAGACAGCATTTTTGAGGCTGCTTTTATAAAATGAGGTAAATGTAATAATTCACCTACTTTACTAAGTCCAGACTGATTAATTCCCAATGAGACAGAGGAAACAAGTTAGGTGTAAGTTGTTTTACTAGCTAAGAGGGTTGGAGTGGCATGAATTTACATGCAGATTTGTACATATGCATAAATACACACATATACAACTTCTGCTCACAGCACAGAAGGGAAGGATGTGCCATATGTGTATTTCCACAAATAAGCATGATGGAATTTTTTTAAGCTTTCCATAAATAAACTACAACTGGGAGCAAAGAAAAAAGCAGAATTTCATTATAAAAAGGATTAATTTTCTAAATCTCAGAGGAGAATAAATGGAGTTGTTCTAGGCATGGAAATGAATTTTTTTATTATTATTGTACTTGCTATATTAAATGTAGTTGGATCAATATGACAGGCTGTCTTGTAAATATATGCAGTTCTTGACTGTGCTTTTCTACATTTAGTTATTTTGTGCTGTGCGGTGCTTTGAATGCAACTATATGGCCAGATACGTAGCTAATGGTGTTTAGTGATTGGTCTAAAAAACACTAGAAACTGTCTCCCCTGTATCTGAGTTATGGCTGAGTAGGTTATAAAGATTCCCAGCTTATGAATGTCCCCTAAGTCCAGGAGGCCTTGCTGTTCATGAAATCTGTCTTTGTCACAAATAGCAAATCTTGGGCTATGGAATATCACAATCTCATTATGGGATGTCATCCCACAGCACAAATACATTATTCTCAGTGGATTTACAAACAGCATAGCCAACACTGCCACCCAGACATGACAGATGTACTGGGTCCAGATTTATGCCAAAACATGATTTACACTTGTCAGGACAGTGGCAAGAACCGGCTGCAGAGAAGACTAGCAATACTGTCGAGAGAGTTTCTCCTTCATGGTTCCTTAGACACCATAATCCATGTCCTGAAGCATGGGAAGGGGGAGGGAGCAGCTTTCCCTTGCTCTTTCAATTACAGCTGGATTTAGGGAATAATATCCTGCTCAATATTTCTGTCTGCAGGGCCTGAGCTGTGCCTTCCACCTATGGGAGAAAAGTGTATTACACCCCACCAATAAATAAGCCTTGTAATGTTCTTGTCAGCCCAGTCCCTGGATCCTAGAGATGTATCTTAGAGGGTGAAGGATAATGTCTGTGTGTCGTGGTTTAACATTATCCCTCACCCTCTAAGATACATTTCATTTACACATTCCTTGCACCCGCATCCAGTGAACTTCTGTCCAAAGGGCTCAGGCCATGGACGGTTGTGCTAGTCTGTGCTGACTGCCTACCCCTAGGCAGTTCCACCCTCACAAGTGCATGCCCTTCTCCAAGACTTTGCAGCAGCATGCAGTTCCCATTACCCAGCTGACACCAGCAGCAAAGCACATCCAGTGCCACGTAGGGAATGACACGCCTATAGCACAAAAAGCTAGAAGCTGAGCTCTTCAAAGGAGAAACCCTATGGGTTTCTGCTCCTGTAGGGCTATGGGAGTGGTCTGGAAATTCACTAAACTAGTTGCTATGTTGGGTTGTCAAAGGAACCAGATTAGGCAAGAGACAAGAGAGGGTTTTATTCACACAGGAGGCGTCAAATTGTTCTGTGTGGAGTGTGTCTCAGTACCACCTTGCACTCCCAGGGGAACCACCCTCAGTGGCTTTCCAGGCACTCTTTGCGTGCCAGGGCAAATATCCCTTGGCCACACTGTCTGCTCCCTAGTTGAAGGCAGAGCTGTTGCCTTTGCTGATGCTTGAAATCCATCCTCGAGCTCAAGCTCTGTAGATGCCTACAATCCAGACATGAGCTGCAAAGGGAGCTGTCCTCACAGCACGTGTTAGGGTACCCTGCATAGTTAGGATACCCTTTCAGTCGGTTGTCCATTTACTGATGTAGGCAGGCTATCCAACATCCCAGTGAATGAGGAACAAAATGCTAATAACAAAAATAATACCAGTAAGAACAAGTTGGTTTTATTTAATTCAAGAACTGGCCTCCCTAAGAAGGAGAAACATAACTGTCTGGGAATGAAGGTAAATCAAACTGAAACGGGGAAATAGGCTCCACCAGAGACTAAAACAAATGTGAGCAGACCTCCAGGGTTCTGTGAGATGAGACAAATGAGAGAGGAAATGATCCACTTAGAGCTAGAGGAGTCCAGATACTGTATTAGCATAGAGGGGACAGCAGGAAAGGCCTTAGGGGATGTCTGCAGAGCTCTGTCACCCACAGAGCTAGCAGGACTAATAGTACTCGGCATCATGGCAGCCTATAAGGCCAGCAGGGACTCATTGTTTCTAGGGCACAGGGAGGAGACTTTCACAGTTTCTTAATTAAGGAGGCAATCAGAACATTCTTGCACGGGCATATGGGGCAGGAGTGTGGGGTGCTGCTGGGAAGAGGACATACTCTGCTTTCTGGAGGTAGGAAAAGCAGTGGGGGCTGCCCTGAGGGAGTAGGGAAGGAAAGGAACTTGCCTGGGATGTAAGCAGAATTTGGAGAGATGAGTGTGAGTCTTGGACCTCACCCTGTCATCTCAAATGGGACCTGGCCCTCAAAAGGGGGTACTCTTCAACCTTTGCCTATGGTTTGGACTATTATGCATCCCTAAAACATAGTACCCTTTCACATGAGCAACAGGCCACAGTGAAGCGCTGAAGTGAGCTCTTGATCCAAATTCAAGGCCACCCTGGGTCAGTGATCCTCTAGCCCAGCAAAATGGAAGCAAAGCAGAACAGAGCTGGCACATCTCCAACCAGCAATTTACAACCTAATTTCCATTTCTCAACTAGGGGCATTTTAAGCCCAAAGCCTTTCTGAGTAAAGTGTCTGTGAAAATCAGGGCCTTTCCAATCCAGAGAGTTTGTTTATAGCTCAGATCTGCATGAGTCTAGTGCTTGAATTTCCCATCTGTGAAATTTTAATGGGTGAGCCATAGAAAGAAGAGGGTTCTGCACGGTTTTACAGTAAAATCACGCATTTATGTTTTAAATATGAGATATCCGCTGTGTAAAATCACAGTCAAGTACAAGGTGAGAAAATGAAAAAGTGAAAAGAAAATGAAAATTAAATGAAAAAAATACCTGCATGACAGTGAAAATCTGTTGGCAGATTACAGTTAAGTTCCTGTGGTCACCAGTGCAACTAGTCTTGTCTCCTTGGATAGAAGTTAGTAAGCTAGATGATCACTTATGTCTTCATTTCTACTGGGGATACCTTTTTCTGCAAAGTTCATGCCAGCACTGATTAATTCTGGGCTTTAATCATAAAAAAAAAAGGAAGTGACTCTTGAAATGCTGAAAAAAAATTCATACAGAGGAGAAATGAATAGTGTTGTCTATGCAACGGCAATGTGATGTCCATTTACAAATTATGCGTATCAGACACTGCCTCTCCCTAAAACAGAGCAGGTTTGAATTCAGTGTATAATTGTTTTTCTAACCCAGGGAAATGGAAAATCACATGCCCACCTGGGAAATGAGCACCTCTAATGGCGAGACAGCGGCAGAAGCAGCACACAGACATTGCTATATCTTATTAGGTCAGACTTGTGGGTGAAATTCCCCAAATTAAATCTCTACAGCCAGTGTTGCAGCATGATTGATATGGGTACTGGTGCAGGGAAAAAAATGGGGCCCCTGTCCAGCCAGTCCCCAGTACTCAACTCCCCATTTGCCATCTTTTTAGGCCAGCACCCAGGTTGCTGCACTGAGGGTCTTGTTGCTTTGTGGCTGCATGCTCCCACACAGCTTTGAAATTTATCTGGGCCTGTTTCTCTTGACAGATGAATAAAATTGCTTCTGAATGCAAAGATACATAAGATACAGCTGTGAATAATAGCTACCCCTGAGCCCAGTATTTCACCTCGTTGCCTAATCAGTTGGAAAGAGAGGCAGGAGCCTTCTTGATGGTTGAGGATCTGAAATATCGATGTTTCTGTGCTGAATTCATGCTTCACCATAGCCTGTCTCTGAGCCTAGGCATTTCTGCTCACCCAAGATGTACTGACATTTACCTTCTACAATTCATTACTCTTTGGCTGTCCATGGGAGCAGTACCTCTTGAAATTCAGGTGATGTAAGTAGGTATCCAAGTATGAACTTCCTTTGATTTGGCTTCATAAAATGGTTCAGGGTTGCCCAGAGGGAGACACTCTGCTTTTGGGTTACCAGCACTTCCACCTGGAGTGAATCAAGAATGGCTTTTCCACTTTCGCCCTGCGACTTACCATCTTGCAGCCTGCCTTTCAAAATCTCACTGACTAGCAGTCCCTGAGGTCATACATTACATCATTACCAGAGCAAGGGCAAAGACCCAGAGCGGGGGAAGAGTCCTGTGAAACTGCTTGGCCATGAGGCAGTAGGAAATGGCTGCCACATTGCTCAAGGCTATTGGTTAGAGCCCAATTTTCATCTCCAAGCAACTCCAGTCTCATCTATATCCTGCCTGCAGTGCTTTGCCAGGAGCCCCATGTATCCCCTTCTGTTATGCTCTCTCGATCACAACAACACTCTGTTACTTCATCCTGGGTTCTGCCTCATGACATCCCATCCATGGCAGAGTGCAGTCAATAAATGGATTTACTCTGAGATATTCAGTGGGTGTTAGATCAGCTCCAAAGTGTACTGGTGGCTCTTCCTAAACAGCATGTGTCTTAACTTTGCCAGGCAACCTTTCCAAGTGTCTCTGCTTAAAGCTAACCTTCTAAACCCTCCTTTCAGCATCTGGCTGAAGCGCCAGAGCCTTCTGAGAGCTTTAGCTGACTGACACTGCAGCCACATCTCCAACATGTCAAAATACACATTTTGTTTGGAGCAGGAAACTGTTGGGCTGAATTTGTGTGCAGCAGGAACAGAGTTTTGCTATGAAGTTTGTTGTCTGTAGTACAAGGAAAGGTTGTATTTTATTTCTGGGTGATAGACCTGTGAATAAATACATCATTAGTGCCCATAATCCCAACACTTACTTCTGCTCTACAATAAAAGTGAAGCATTTCATGACAGTCAGAAATATGGCAAGGCAAATATTGGCCTTTTGAGACTCTGGAAAGCTCCTAGGTCTTTCACTCTGTCTGTATGTGTGCGTTTTCACTGGCTGTGGCCAAAGCCTGACTCTGTTTCCGTAGCTTTCAGTATTTCACTTTGAGAACAGATGATTCTCCCCCTTTACTCTCACGAGACCCCACCTGGAGTACTGCATTCAGCTCTGGGGCCCCCAACATAAGAAGGACACGGACCTGTTGGAGCGAGTCCAGAGGGCCATGAAGACGACCAGAGGGCTGGAGCACTTCTATGAAGACAGGCTGAGAGAGTTGGGATTGTTCAGCCTGGAGAAGAGAAGGCTCTGGGAAGACCTTATAGCAAGCAGCCTCCAGTACCTAAAGGAGGCCTACAAGAAAGCTGGAGAGGGACTTTTTACAAGGACATGTAGTGATAGGACAAGGAGTAATGGCTTTAAACTGAAAGAGGGTAGATTTAGATTAGATGTAAGGAATAAGTTCTTTACTGTGAGGGTGGTGAGGCACTGGAAGAGGTTGCCCAGAGAGGCTGTGGATGCCCCTTCCCTGGAAGTGTTCAAGGCCGGGTTGGATGGGGCTTTGAGCAACCTGGTCTGGTGGAAGGTGTCCCTGCCCATGGCAGGGGGTTGGAACTAGGTGATCTTTAAGGTCCCTTCCAACCCAAACCATTCTGTGATTCTATGAGAAAAATGTCTGCAATTATCCAGCTTGGTCAAGGGTAATCAGACTCACATACGGTGACAATGCAGGACAATGCTTACCATGTCCCTGATGCCTTGAGTTTCACAACAAAAGGTTTAGATAGGTTGAAGGGTCCACTGAAACCATGCCAATCAACCTGTGACAGATGATACATATCTGAGATTTCTACAGGCCTTCCACATGAAGGCAGAAGAATAAAATAAACTTGTGATTTTCACTTCCTTGAAAGTCTCCTTTCCTGCAACACCAACAGGAATGTAATGCTGGGTGAATGTGGGTGCAGGACTCTCCATCTGTCATGCTGGCCAATATTCCTTGTTTCTGTGTTTCTTCACGGACTTATGCCTGTGTAAGCGTTCTCTGAAGCAGAGATCCTCCTTTTTTTTTTTTTTTTTGGCACAGCATCTGACACAGTAGGGTTTGAATTCATAACCAGCTCTTGTATGCTAGCATAAAACATTTCTGACATGAGCACTATTTAAGAACAAATCAGACTTCTAAAACCACATGTTGCTCTTGTGTTAGGCTTCTGTTTACAGGTGAACTCTATCCTCTGAGATCTCATTATGGGGCAGGGTTTCATGCTCTGAAGATGTGGCAGAGGCAATGATTTAGGGAATTCTCATGCCCTACATCTCACCCCACCTACCCACTTGGTTTTATCAGTGCAACTGTTTCTGAGGCCCATGCTAAGAACCAGAATAAGGAATTGATCTGGCTTTATGAAGAAGAAAAAGGCTAAAGAAAGAAACTGTATATTCACTGCTGGCCCACTAAGCAAAGTCTCTGACTCTACAACCAAGGGAGTTCATTGCAGCAAGTAATGGGAACCAGCAGTAGTACTGGGTTGACTGTGGGAGCCAGTATGGCTGCTTAATGCTTGATATGCTGAAACACAGTCTGGATGTGATGCTCTGAATTCTTGTCTTCCTTCCAGTTTCTCTTTCACCCCATTAAGGTAATAAAACCTCCTACCCACTTATTAAAAGCCAGCTGTCTCTGCTCTTAGGGGAGATGTTGGTTAGGACAGAGTATGAGCACTGAACTGATGCTCATTACCTGAATTGGCAGAGGTGCAAATCTGGGTCAACAGGGACTGGTCAGGTCAGGCCAGGCCAGGGGTGTTGCAAGACTCTGTTTCAGTGCTACACTTAGCTGTTCTGCTTCACAAGCACTGATCTACTTTCTTTTTCTTTCATCTCATGCAGAGCACAGAGTGCAAGGGGACAGGTGTTCTGCCTCCTGTGATGAGCTGAAGTTGATGACTCCTAGTTTGCTCATCTGTGCAGCAAAGAAATCAGTCAGTTGAGGTAACACACTGACATGCATTTTGCCCCAAAGCCTCTCCAGCTAGAGCTGTGAGAATGGCTTTTGTTCTGCCACAATGGAGAGGAGATTTCTCATGTATATTTTAAACCGCATGCTGAAAGCAAGGACTGATCTTTCTTGCTAAATCCAGAGAAATTCTATTGAACTCAGTGAAAATTGCATCTGAAATCTCTCAGTGATAACAGGATCAGGTCTTGCAAGCTCTCTTTTATGCCTGTAGGGTTAATTGCCATTAGGAAATTAATTTTCATTTGCTTCTGTCTAAATGAGCCAAGAGAATCCAGCCATCATTACAAATAAGCATACTAACACTGGTAGCATTGTCCTTCCCTGTCTACTGCTTCTCTCCTGTCCTGACTTGATTTGGACACAAGTGACATCAGTCGCTTCCGGAGTGATTGCGGCCAGGGTAAGTGGATGTGGCAGAGAAAGGAAATTGCAGGAGGACCTGACCCAGCAGAGAAGCAGGGAGACACTGCCACAAATCAGTCGAGGAGAGGACTGTGCACATCTGCAAATCTAAGGGAAGAAAGGATGTGATTTTATGGCATGACTGGTAATGCAAGAGACTGTAAATTCATCTATAATCCAGAGTGGACTAAAAATTTCAGCAGACTGTTGATGGAGAATGTGTCCACTTACCTCATGCTCTTACCTCACATATAATTACAGAACATCTGATGGCTCCTGGGTATGAATAAAATTGGCAGGTGCTCTTGTGTTGTCGTTGTCTGCCTCATCATTATAGCTACAGTTCCATCCCATCCTTAATTTTGGTAACTGAGCAGGTACAAATTCTTGCATCTGCAAGGATTTGCACACACAAAATTGTATTTTAAATTTGGAGTCCTCTTTTCACCCTCTGCTTTCACAGGAGAGTGCATAGTTGCTGACTATGTTTCCTTCTGGGTGGAGGACCCTCAAGTCAGCAGATAAACAACTTTGAAACTTCTTTACCCTGGCAGGCTCATACAGATCTGCTTGAGGAAGCCACACTGCAGTGGAATGTCCCAACACAATGTAGGCTGGTTAGAAAAGGCAACCTGATGTAGTTAGAAAAATCTGCCAACAAGAAAATGTGATTTAGCTTACCCCTGACATCTTCATTGTAGGGGGCTATATGGGGAGAACTGGTGACAGCTACCCAAATTTTACAGTAAATCATGCTGGTATTACGGAGATAGACAGACAACTGACTGGCTGACCAACCTTTTGTCTTCAATACATGGTCATCAGTGTCAACTCCCCAACATGCTGTGAGGCACAGTTTTGATTACAGCTTTCCTGCTGGAAATTGAGTAAATATACTTAAAACAAAGCAAACTAAAAAGTCACAGTCCATTAACAATAACCGAGAAAGGAAGAACAGGATAGATCAAGGAGTCAGGAGCTAAATTACCTGCGGAGAGCATAGATAGATAGAGATACACAGACCAGACAGTACCATAGTCACCAGTCACTGTGTATCACAGCCAAAATGTTGGTCAGCCAGCCACCTATCCACCTCTGTAACACCTCTGCATCATGGATCTGCCCGTCTCTGCTTGCCTGTTACACACAATGCAGTGGGTATCAGTAACTCAATAAATTTTGCTTATAATATACCTGGGCTGGCCTGGCTGAAGGCATGATTTGTTGTAGTTTTATCCATAACATTTTGCAAACTGTTCTTGTGTGTCTGTTTTACTCTTCCATGAGCAGCTGTTAGACTCTTTCTTCTGCAAACTTAAAGTCCTTATTTTCTTCTCCTCTAGCAGCATGTTGTTTACATGCCCTGATTGGAGTAATCAAAGGAACTTGAGAGATGGCTGGTTCATTCAGTTTGATTTTCTGCATAAAGGTAGGCACTTCCTTTAAACCTCAGAGTAATGTTATATAGGCTTCCCCAAATCTCCCTTTTCCCACAAAATGAAGAAGCCAGTTTTGCCCAGCTCAAGGTGACATTCTAAGTCAGATTGTAGCTGTCTATACATCAGTGGCAAATGCAAACATATGCACTGAATTGCTATCACACTGGTCTCATGGCCACTGTCTAGTTTCATCCAGCTGCTTCATCTACTTCAGTTCAGAGCTCTGTGGATCTGTGAGGAACTCTTTTTATTTCCTGCATACATAGGGTCTAGCTGCCATACATTAATCTAATACAAACCATAAAAACACAGTACAATTCACAGCTAAGTTGCTGAGGTATCTAAACCTGTTCCAGTGGATTTCCTGATGTTGAAGCTGATGTTTTAGCAGAGCTTTTGTTATAGCTGTATAAAAGCATCTCTGCACTGTGACAAAGACAATTCTAAGTCTGAGACAGTTTCCCTGCCATGCCCTTGTTTCAGCATACAGCCACTTGAAAAGTACATGGTGAAAAGAGGGAACGTGTTGGTGACCTCTGGCCACACAACATAATGCCCACATTAGGACATGTCGTTGTGCACATCTAGTTTCATAATGCAGATGGGCAAGCAAGCCTATCATGTTTAATCAAACGTGCATGCATACTGTTTTTATAGTCACAAGTGGGCCAAGATGAAACGATGGGTACCTTCCGCGGTCCTTTGTAAGCAGTAGCATTCCTCCTTGGCAAATAGATTGGGAAGCAGTCAGGTGGACATCTTTCCTCATGATTTTCTCAGGTAGAAGGAGGCAATTTCTCAGCTCTGGGATGCCTTCTGGAATATATCAGCTAGCCATTGCTCTGTAGTTACTCCTAATGCACTTTCAGGACTCCTGTCCCACTTTGGATTTCCTCCAAGCTGCACATAGTCACACAATGAAGGAGAGTGAATGAATGCTGTAGGAAGGTCTGTTGGGCCCCCAAATTTATGAAATTCAGGCTGGTGAGTGGGCTGGGATGCTGACCTGGATCAGGATTGAAATCTTGGCACTTAGCTACATCTCTAGGAGCTAGCAGCTAGGACTGACAGATTAAATTATTTGCTATTTCTCAGGCAACAACTCCCAGCCTCCAGTGTGCATTGTCCTGTACCAGAGAGTTTTGTGAGGTTCTGCATCCATTTGTTCCTGTTTATTTTCTGTCATCTAGTCTATGTGCAGGACACAGACAGCACAGTGGACCAGTTTCTCGTGGCTTTCTCCTACTCTGACCATGCATGCCGAAACAAGTCTTTGGAAATACCTCCTCCATGGGCACCTCCGCCCCTCCCCATCTGCAACATAAACACCTACCTAGGCTTCCCAGCTTTAGAGCAGAGCACAACAGGGAAAAAGGGCACACAGAGGTATTGTTAGACACCTTGTTCTTCCCTACACTCCTGGCCTGAATACTGGCTAAAGCAACAGAAAACTAGGCTATGAGAGGGACAAAATCGCACTGGAGAGGAGGTGTATACAACCATATGCAGGCAAGGCATATGGGCAAGGTGTCAGGCTTGGTGTCTTGCATGAGTGCGATAGGAAATTTCCTTCTTAGTTTGCAACTGCTCTCCTACCCTTACTGCTAGCGTTGCCTGCTGCCTTACTGTGTTTCACTGGTGGACAAGGTTATGCCTTCCCCTCCAAACCACATCATATGACTTGAGCTGTGACTGGAGGAGGACAGGCATGGGACAATCCACTGCAAACCTGCACGGGGTCTGTGCCAGGCAGTGCAAGGCTTTCCTGTGCTAGTGCCCCATGTTGTCAGCTGAGGACTTCATCTAACAAGGGATTCTTTATGTTCTAATGCCAGGAAGTAATGTAGAAAAACACAATGAAAATGAATACTTCTCTGAGATATGTTGTGCAAGCTAACCTGAGGAGGACAACACTGTAATCTTTTTGGTGTTATTGTAACATATTGCCCATAAGGAATAACAAATATCAACTTCAAATTAACTGTGATACATACACTGAAAGCTAAGTGGAGCAAAAGAGGAGACACCAGAGATAAAACAGGCTGCTCTCCAGATATTATTCCGAAAATTAAAGTGAGTGGATGGAAGATATACATCACAAAAATAATCTATTATGCTCAGTGTACTAGAGCAGAACTTTCACCCTTTTAAACTCTCATTAAAATGCAGCCATTTTTGTTTCAAAGAATTAATAAGTTGGCTCTAAAGAGAGAAGAAAAATGTGATTCATGGTGTGCTTGGAATTAGATATTGTTAATTGAAAATAACCTTAGGCACTCACACAGTGCTTTTTCAGCTCAAAATATTGAAACTATTTTTTTTTTGTGGATGAAATTCATTCATGGAAAGGGGTTGCTGAAAGACATGTGTGCAGCAAAAATTTCACCAAAAAGTACTGTGGGAGATCTTGTATGCTTACACTGTGCACTAAGGCAAACATCAGCTTTGGGCAGAAGGCTTTTGAAAATGTGGGGACTCACTGTCACATAGGAATAAAACACCCGTCCGTAAAAATAGCAGGAAATGATTTATGATGGTTTGACTACAGCTGAATGGATATTTGTACAGCTAGCTAAAACAAGCCCCTTGGAAACTCTGGAAAAAAACACACTGGTGCAGTCTGAGTTCTGTCACTCCGAACACAGAAGAATATCATTGTGAAATGAGGACTTTGTAGCCATGTGCAAACTCCTAATCAAAATGAATGTAGAAAAGAAATTACTAGTGGTGTTTGTTGCCCACTGCAAACTTTCTGATGCTCTGAATCCTCCAGTTTAGCAGGGGGGTTCAGAGCATCACAAAGTCCACTGTGGTCAACAACCATAACAAGGTTCCCCAAAGGGCTTCCACAAGAGCTCAAAGGTAGGCAGACTGTTAAGGGACTTGAATTAGTGTCAGCAGCACTCAACTCACCCGGATAGCAAAGAATGCTTCTGCTTGGCAAGTGGGGAAACAGGCACACACAGTGTGGTGGCTTGCCTAAGGTCACAGAACAATTTAGTCTAGAGTAAAATGAAAAACCCTCGTGTCGTGCCCTTTCCCCCACCCTCCCAGTGTCAAATGAAGAAGAAGCACCATTCATGAGTTATGGTAATTTCACAAAGCATCAAGCAAAAGCCATTAAAATTAATAAAAACAGAAACAGCTAATTCAGAGAGCTAATTCTGTTCTTCTTTGGTCTCTGGAGTATTACAATGACATTTTGTAGTGGTCCTGTGAGGATTTATGGTTTGCTTGCTTGTACAGTACTTGCATTGACGTGTTGGAGTGAAGATTTAATTTTGTGAGCCATTTGTTTCTGAACTCATTGCGACCTACTTTAAGTTTGCTGCTAAGTGGCTGGGATTTAGAGTGGCTGGGACAGTGATGTAATCAAAATCACACTTTGGTACATGGAGGCAAAACAGGTCATCGGTATCAATGCTAGGCCAGGAAATTTTGTAGTGTGCCACCAGATGAAACAAATCACTCTGAAGTAAAAATGAAGAGGGCACCATGCACTGAGAGGAAGGATCGGTTTGAAGTGGAGAGAGCAGGATGACATTTTTCACGTGGCTAATTGATGCAGTAATTCCAGCAGGAAGTCTTGTTACTGGTGAGTGTATCTAACACCTCCAAACCCTCCCTGGGAAGCAGAGGTGGTGAACATCTTTGATAAGCCATTTTCTGCGGGCTTCCATTCTTCGCTAAGGCAAGGGATAGCTTCTCACAGCCCTCCTAGACTCTACTGACCTTCTTGTACCATCAGCTGGGATCTGCCATCTACAGCTCCTGGAAATAGGAACAGCTACCTTTCACACTGTGTCTGGGAGGCAGATAATGAGATAGGGAAAGATACAGGTACAAGAATCAGTGAAGACAACTAAATCCAAAGTGCTGTATTTTGTATACAACTTTAGCTCTGGCTTCTCCAAGGAAGAGCTAGCTATAAGCTGCATTTAAAAGGCCAGTGATACTAAAACACTTGGCTCTGAAGAGATCTGGGAATGAGAAATGCCACACAGTAGAAGCTATTACTGTTGTCATTTTGCTGTGGGCAGTTTTCTCTCAGCCTCAAAGAGTGCTGGAGGAAAAGCATGGAGCAGAGGAGGCTGGAGGAAAAACCATTAGGGTGGGCAGAGAGGGCACTGCCTGGAGTGGCCTTATGATAGGGCTATGGACAAGTGTCTCGTACCAGAAACCTAGGCAAGTCAGTAAAAAAGCTCTTATTGTTCTCAGCAAGGTCAGGATTTCACAGAGGCCTGACCCTCAGCTTTATGTAGTCCAGAGTATAGGTCACAGCCTCACAAGGGGAGCTCCAACAAAGCATGGCACAGGAGTGATTTTTGCCTTTCAGCTCTTTGATATGTCACCATGGCTTTTATGACCCATTCTTCTCTCATATGTGTGACCTCTTCCCAAAGCTCCACAGTGAGTTCCCTGCAGAGGTCATTAGTACCTCTAATGCAAATGCGGAGCAGCAAACGCGGAGACAAGGGGCAAAGAAATATTTGGGTTTCACAGAAGCTCAGCACAACATTCTAGAAACATTGTCTCTGCTTCCTGGAGAAGATATAGGTAGGCACAGAGCTGAGTTCGTCCTCAGATGGCTTTCTAAGCATGTGATGGGAAAAACACCGGCGGTGTTTCAATTAACACTCTGCAGCTCTCCAGACATGCCACGGTTCTCAGAGCTCGGAGTTCACTACAACACCGAGCCTTCAGGTGTTAATGGAGTGGGACCTGCTGCTGTGTGCAATGCCTCCACAAAGCACACGTTCCCTGCTGGCCCAGAGGGAAAAAAGCAGCAAAATCACTGAACTTGTTTGGCTCTAGCAGAAGGTGGAGTTTAACGTCCTGTTATAAAAATCACAAACAGGGAGCCTAATCCTTGGCCCTCACTGTCTCCTGAAATGAAGTAAATTTCCCACAGAAATTAAAGGAAATTTTATCTGAATAAACCTCCAGAATTTACTGGCTTTACTTTGCTTAAGTAACCAAGGAGAATTTAAACTGATCATTTATTTTCCTGTGGAAAAATCCCATGAACTGTAATAGAGGAGACCCTGAAAGGCTTTTATCTTAATTACTGCAGAAAATTACAGAGAATTATATCCTTTCTAATGGTTTTTGGAATCTTCCTTTGGGATTTGCTAGTAGGAATATAATTTGCTATTGAATTGTATAGACTAGTGGAAAAACAATGCCTACAGAAAAGTGTTCACTATCTATTAATGTCTATAGGGCTTCCCTATAAAAGGTTTCTAAAAGCCTTTTATTTACAAATACTTCCAGGGGGTTCTATTATGCTGTACACCTCTGTTTATAATGCACACTCATTAGAGTAAGAAAAGCAAAAATACACAGCAGAGACCAGTGACCTGGTTTCTGGGAAAAAGGATGGTGTGAAATCACAGAAGACCATCCTCATAACCCCATGAAAATGCATCACATAGCCAAGAAAGGCAAAAAAAAGCTAAGGTTTTGATCCTGCATGGAGTTACTGCTGGCAGACACTTGTTCCCACCTAAACTCTGCAGCTCTAGGGAGGTGCAAAGAGCTTTACTTTGGATTACAGCTTCAAAGACTAACACTGTAAATTGATAATGGAGTTTGATCACAGTCTGGAAGCTTGCATGCAAGAAATCATGACTGCATGTGTAATGCAGCAATAACTGATCAATTCCTTGTTTACTTCCTTTAGCTGAGCAGCTTAGACTTTTAACTGCAAGTACAGATCCCTCCTGAGCAGACTCTGCTGTACGTAGCCTGTTTCCTTCTCCCTTAGTACTTGTCACACTAACAGAATAGGACTCCCCGAACCTTGCTCTGCACCCTCGCTCCCACCTCACAGACATGAATACTGTCACATAACTATAAGGAGAAGTGGGTCTTAGCTGTGCAGTCATTTGCTATAGATCCAGTCTCACAGTTAACATGCTTAAGCTTCTGAGGAATTCTTGCATTCAGAGCATGGTGGGGTGCTGTCATGCAGTTTGTGTATTTAGGGGTGATGCTAAGCTCCCCTTCCAAACTCCCTGGTCAAGAGGCTTTAAGTAATGGCTATGCAATATCTGCTTTGGGACTTCTCCCTTTGTGATGGGCATTTCTGTTCCTTTTTCTGCTTATGCTAACTCTGCTTTTGCTCTGTTGTTATAGAACCTTGAAGAAAAAGACCTTGCTGAGTGTAGTTGTATGCTTTTCAACAGATTTGTTACTCCACCACCTGATGGGGGACATGCTGAACAGTGCCTGACACTAGCGCTTTCTGCCAGAGTTCCCCTGAGTTTAAGCAGTACAGCTAAGGCTGCCAGATGCAAGTGTTTGCAGAGCTGAGAACAGAAGTCATAGCAAATGTCTAGGCATCTATCTTCATTCACCTCTTGCAAGTTCACAACAGGGAAAATGGAAGAAAGATGACAGCAGCAATGTCAGGATTTGCCTGTGTCTGCAAAAGAGCTGAGGAGGGAAGAGGAAACACAGTGACTTTCTTCCTAGGTGACAACATGCCAAGCTTTCAGAACAGGAGTCACAGAGGGATTCTAGCACAGAGGATATTGTGGCTTTTTTTTTTGCAAAAAATTAAATTGGGAAAATGTTACAAAGGTCCTTCTGTGGCAGGTATCCCAACACTGCACACCCATGCATTGAAAGTCCACATGACAAAAGGTGTTTGATAATCTCGGACTAAAGGATGTTTTTCATTTCTCAGGGACTCATTTATATTTCAGGTATTTGTATGCTAGCTGCTAGCACAAAACACTTAACAGTAAATACAGATCATTCCAGCAAGCAGAAAACAGCATGCCCAAAACTGGAAGTAGAAAATAAATTATTTTATTTACTAGATATACAAGTTGAACTAAAGCCAGAAAAACACATTCATGCGTGCTGCAGTTCTGACCAAGCCCTGGTTCACTAATACCTTTCTTTTGTGAAAAGCACAATTCCCTTGATTTTCCATAACTTTCCTTCCCCCCTGCCTCCCATTTTTTTCATTATTTTTCATTTGCAATTGTCTGTCTTGGCAGGCAGACAAGTCTTGTGTTCAGGACACAAACTCCTACTCCTTATTATAGACCAGTAAAATGTTTTATCTGACAAATTTGCAGTCTGTCACAAGCATTACAGGGTATTTTTTTCATTATAGATTGTTGCTGCCTTTTGTTTATCCATTTCAGGACTTCCCTTCTTCAGATATGAACGTATCTACCAGCCAGAGCTGTGCGGAATGCTGCATCTCAGCAACACAAAAAACAAGCTCTTAAAAAAATCTGTCTGCAGTGGCCAGATGCAGGAAGGTTTTTAGTGAAGTAGGGCAGTTAAATACAGCACAGAGCTCATGCCTCCTAGATTTCATTTTATGTTAATGTATTTTTATAGAAAGACACTCCTAGGTCTTAGATCTTCATGCTAATGAAAGGGAAATTGATACAGAAGTCGGTGGTTTGACAATCAGTTACAGATTGGGATATTCTAACAGGAAGCACAATGTGGGGAAAGGCAAAGGAAAGGGACTACTGGCTTTCAACACATGACTAAAGGACTGTGTTTTCTCTTTGTGTGGATGCTGCCACAGGGAATTGCAACGTTTCCTGCAAACCTCCTTTTCCCCACTGCTTTATGACAACTTGTAAGAAGTGTGTTCTCCAGGGACACAGGAAAGAGTCTGGGGGCTGGAGCCTTTCTTGTTTTCAATCCTGGAAAAATATCCATCTTTTACAGCTACAACCACTGCCCAATGGTCTGGACAACTGAGACACCTGTGTACTCAATGTGGGATTTTAAATAACAAACTATGCTGGGATTGGTACATTATGAGGCTCCAAAGAAGTAGCAGATATGTCTAAATCACAAAGACAGTTGCTATTTTACCAAGTTTGCATGAAAAGTGCTGTGTTGATTTCTGCTCAAGTGCTGCAGAATACGATGTGAGGGTTAAACTGCTGCTGGTAGCCACCTTGTGAGCAGAGGGCTGGCACAGGAGAAATGGTGTAATTGGTTCTTGTCACCCCAGGTCTATACATCACTGCAGGCACAGACCTGCTGGTAACTTTTCTAAGCTCCTGGGTAGAAAGAGTGTTGCTGAGTGAGGTCTTTGAGCATACAGTGAAATGAAACAGATGAGCTAATGACCAGTTCTTCATTACGTTTATATCTGGTTTCCAGTACAATAGGACCCTGATTCTCATTTGTGGCTTTTGATATTACTGTAATACAAGTAATTAGCTACAAATGAACAACAGCAATGTGTGTAGTCAAGCCATACATAATGCATGGAGATGTGTAAGGGAGCATGTCTTGCTGTTTGTATTCTCCAACCTGCCCCACCAGAATTTATTTATTATATATGGAACCAAACCCAAACACCAAAGCTGTATCCTCTCCATGTAGGGGGAATTTGCATACAGATCAGGGATTTCATGTTCTGGCCATATCCCTGTACCAGAGCATTATCTCCAGTGCAGCACTACAACGCTCAACAGTGCTCAGATCCGAATCCAAATTTTACTACTTGAGATAATCCCAATTTAAAAATAAAACTAATGACAGAAAATTGACGTAAGCCCAGAAAATGAGCAGCAGAAATATTTCCAAACATTGCTAACAGAGGCCCTGAGCCAACCCACTTACAAGTTTATCAGATCAACTTCAAAGGTGTCTGTGTACAATCTAATTACACTTAACAACAATGAGATAAACAGATCACCAGTATATTTTCAACCCCCAGAAAAAGACACTGAGGCAAGAATAGTAAATGATCTGGCTGGGATCTTTCAATAGTTAGTGTCTGAAGCTGACTGAGAATCAGGAGTCTGCTTCTTAGAACCTTACTCCAAAAGCCTTGGAGGATATACAAGCTAGATATATTTCTAGCTTGGGATATGCACTAAGCATCTGCTATTCTTTTAGAAAACGTTTTAAGCATCCTGAGTATGGGTACTTTGAGGCTGGCTACGACAGATTCAATGCCATTTTTTCAAAAGATTTTAATGAACACAGCTCCACTGCCACGTGGACGGCTGGATGCTGTGTTCTGCTGACAGGATGTAGGAGATCAGAACTCTTCACAGGGGGAGGCTTTCTTTTTTTTTTTTAATCTAGAGGAAAAGTTTAAGTCTGTCAAGGAGGCAACACACCCCTTTCTAAGACTGCCTCACAACTGTGGTGTGTGCTGGGTGCTGTTGATCTGTCAAGGTCCTTTGCATACGGAAATTGTGCCTGTAAATCACCCATATTTTTATTTACAGACACTAACTTAGACAAAGTCTGTGGTGACTGGAGGGAGAACAAGGGCAGGCAGAGCTTCTCATAGTCTCCAGGAAACAGCTGAGACACACTTGGTGTTTGGTGGGGGACAGAGCTGAATATAATCCATGCTGCTTTGGCTGACATATTTTGCAGCTGGTACCACACACGTCCCCATCTGGAGACAGCTCCAGGTGGTGAAATTGATGGGGTTCATTGGCCAAAATGGGACTGGCTTTCCTCTATAAATGGGGGAAGGCAAGGGGAAGCCCTGCATACAGAGCAGGAGCCCAATTCCTTGCCAGCTCCAGATGTCCAGAGTCTCGGAGTGCACTGGTGGGGCTGTGTGACTTTATGTTCGCTACAGTTCCTTCAAGTCTTGCCCCTTTGAAGCACACAACTTGAATAGCAGAGCCAGGGAAAGAACATGAGTCCAAACTTCATCTGAAAGACTCTCTTTGCCCTGAGTCTGCACTAAACTCAGCCTTTGTTGATCCCAGCCTTGTGGAGCCTGAAGACTGTTACCTGTAACTGCTGTTTTGAAGACATTTTTGGAGGTGTGTGAAATAGAGGCATAGTTTCTGGCACCAGGATGAAGGGAAGCCCTGGTGCAGAGAAGCAGAAGGAGTGCTTTGGTGATGCCATGGCATGCTGTGACATTCCAATCCTGTCTGGGAGTCCCAAAATGCCTCACTCCAGAACCAGACTAGGGACTGCTAGTGGAGGGAAAGAAAGACCTGAAGAGCAGAGAAGCAGCTGCAGTACATTAGGATATCACCAGGGCAAGCTAATGAAAGTGAGGTCCTGATAAATGTGAAACTAGGTTTGGTGCTACTCTGGGCTCCTTCCTCCTGGGACTGTCACATATCTGGGAATTAAGGCCACGCAGAGAAAGTGTGCAGAGAGGAGAAAAGGGAAAGGAGGGAAATCTTGGTTGGTATTCAGCTATCAGTGGGAAGAGCAGAGGTGGGTGCAGAGCCAGTGAAGGAGAGGGAGGAGGATGGCACAGCAGGATCCTTGATCTGCCGCTGAGTGACTCCCTCCCTGTGCACGGCTCACTTTCCTGCTCTGTGTCACTCTTCTTATCTGGGCAGACAGCCTGTTTTATAGGCCAGGACCAGATTTCTGCAACACAAAGCACAAAGGACCCTTGAACAGCTTAGAAGGTACCGCAATAATATGAAGCAGAAATTGCTGCCACCAGATTGGAAAAATAGAGCACTTCCAGTCAGTAATTTTGTTCTGGTGAAGCTCCTTGCCACATGAAGCTTTGAGCTACAGTTCCTTCAGTGCTAAGTACAGAAAAGGAAGATGTTTCTTGAGTCTACTTTTAGCCTCAGAAAATCTGGGTACAATTTCCATGAAATGAGGGATGAATCTAGCTTATTCTGCATCATAGTCTAATTACCAGCTGCAGTGAAATATCCTAAAATGATGTATCTGAGGCTCTATCTTATTTCTGGATCTTGTTCCAGTTAATTCCCCCTACCAGTTTGCAGCACCTGAGAGATGCACTGAACGGCAGGCCCTGGGCTGCCTGGTCTTTCTCCCTTGGTATCCCAGGCCAATTGCTCTTCAAAGCTGCAGCAGAACTGTTTCACCAGTCTTAGGATGGTGGTATTAATACTCACGTGTTATCCAGCAGTTTTTTGACACAGCCTATTCAAGTGTGAAAAGCATTTTGAGGTCTCAGGTCATGCTACAGAAGTGAGAACAGTTATTTCTCCTCTTGCGCTTCATTTCTCTGTGGCCTGTTCTATTTCTAAATGCTGGAAGTGGCACTGAGCAGAAAAGACGATATCTGTTCTGCAGAAGAAAAAGAAGAGGAGTCTATTTTGCAGGAGAAAAAAAGGAAGACACTTTGAAGGAAAGAGAAAACACATGGGAGAAAGGAAGAGTGCATGTGAGAGGGAGGGCACAGATTCCAGTGTGGGTGAGAAACAGTTTAGTAGTCAGATTGTTCAATCCCTATCCCAAGTGATGTGAATGTCCTCATTGGTAAGTCTTGGGCCCACTATGGCAGAGACCATAGATTCCTCCTACATCCCAAATAATGCTCACAGGAGGAGCTTTGAGGATGCTGCAATGTTTCCACAGAGATTTCCATTTCAAAAAGAAAAAAGATTTGGTAGAAAAACTCCTGACCAACCATACTTGCAATCTCATTCTCATTTATTTGCTCAAGTAATCCCCAGTGCTTGATTTACGTAAGACTTGAATTAACTGTGTATTTATTCAGAGATCTTAAATTGCACTGATGTGACGAGGTAAAATTGCAAGCTGATGCAGTTTCAAGGGTATTAACAAGCATATGACAGTGCGGCAGATCCCACTTGCCACTGAGGGACCAAGGCCCATTCAAAGGTTTCCAGAGAGGGTTGTAAAAAGGCTCCTTCTTTTGCAAGTACAACTATTTTTCATGAAGGAGAATTTCTCTTAGCGCTGAGGTGGGGCAGAGAGCTGCAGTACCTGTCAGAGACTCTTGAAGAAAATTAAAACTGCTTGCTCGATGCTGCTCTTGGTGAATAGTGTTGGTTTGAGCTTAGACACCAAATGAAGCACATTATTTGGTTCTGAGCAATTTCTGAATAATGCATGGTACCAGAAATAAAACAAACTCCAGATGAGCAAGAAGTGTGGAGCAGTTAACACCCTGATCTAACAAAAACTCTCTGCAAATATGAACATGACTATAACTTCAAGCAGAGGTGCCATTAAAAAAGGCAATCAAACTGAAATCTCCATCGCTTCTGGCATTAGCTGTTTCTGAAGCACTTTATGTTTCCAATAGGTGTTTAGTGAATTCAGCAACCAAAGCTAGCTATGAAGCTGTTACTGAATGGGATTTAAACATTTTAAATGAAGAGGGAGAAAAACGATAATGTAAGTCTGTGATTGATGTGGGTGGAGAGTCAGCGTGACCATTTGGAGACCTACTGAAAGATGGAATGTGAGACAAAATGCTTCTGAAGAAACTACTGGAAGACCCAGTATTGAAATATGATGCAGCAGATAACATATAGTTAGGAAAGCAAGCTACCCAGTCCATGAAGCTTGTGGAGAACATCAGCTTGAAAAAGATGAGGCAAGAGGCTTGGCGATGAAAAGTGTAGCTGGTATCAAAAGGTCCAGCTACTTTGCCAAGCGGTGCCAGTGATGCATACATCACAGCTGCTAGCAGGTTGCACCACGCAAAAGTGAAACAAGGATACCCACACAACTGGAAATGGTTGTGGCAAGCACACAGGGAACTTACAGATGTTCAGAGCTGGACAGGGCAAAACAGCAGGTTCTGAAGCGGTTTGGGGTTCAGGAGCTACTGTGAGTTCTGTGGGAGCGGTGTTATCACAAGAGGGAGCTGTCCGCCTGTATGAGATTGTCACCCCACGCAAAAACACACTGCAGGGAAATAGCAACAGGGCTCTCAAACCCTGAGAGGGGCAGGAGGCAAGAGGTCCTGAGTGCTCAGACAAGCAGTTACCACAGCAGGCTAGCATGGGAGGGCATGGGCTGAGCTGGGTTAGCAGAACTAATCCTGCAGGGCAGGCCACCAACACTGCTAATTGCTCTTCTGCAAGTCAGATCCGGCATTATGTTAATGCTATCAGTTAATTGGTTTTAGTTGTAGGTTTTGCTGGGGAGGGGGATGAAGGAAAGGTGCTTGGTCAAAGTCAGACATGGTGCCGGTCAGAGGTTCATGTGACAATGCAGCTGATCCCCAAGGCTCAGGCGGTGAATGAAGCCTACGTGTGTATGAGCAGTATCTGAACACAATAGGGCCTGTACACCCAGCAGAGGGCATGTGCATGCAGACACATGCACTCCTACCTTTACCTTTGGGACATCATTTCTTAGATAATGAGCATTATCAGTGCCCTCAAAAGCTGCCTAAGTAGTTACTGGACAAAGCCAGAGGCATCAGCTGTTCTTGAAATAGGCTGTGGTTTCTGTTACAGGGTCCAAACCTATCCTTGATTTTCATCCTTGTTTCAGATAAGGTCCCACTGCAAGAGGTGCTGAACTCCCATTTCTGATCAAGACTAGTGGCACAGAGGAACCAAGCCACACCCCTGGGCTCAGGTCTAAACACCATCATCTGCGTTTACTATGCACCAGGGAAACCAGCCTGTAACCTCTTCATACTGAGCTTAAGTTTCACCTTCCTGTTTTTTCCCTGAACGCCTCATGCCTAATTTTGGTAGACACATTTTACCGTAGTCTGGGACTGAGCTGAAAGCTTTGTTTCCTGCCAAGAATACTGAGAGGATAATACATATCCAAGCAGGTTGCATCAGTGCCATAGCATCTGAAATGCCCTGTAGAAGGCTAACACAATATATTTGTACACTCCCTGGGCAGGAAGACAAACAGTTCTTCCAGTGGATGCACTAAGGTGAATGTGCAACGATGGGACAAGGCTCAGAAGATAGTCTAAAGGGAGAAAAATACTGCAGGTTGAAAAGTTAGAAAGCATTAAAAATACATGCAGAAGAAAAGCATGGAGTCTTGACGATGGGGGAATGGATGGAGATCAGAGGTCTGGGCTCCTTGCCACAGGCTGCTTGACATCAGGCAAGTCTTCTGAGATCCCATTTCCCCTCCTATCCTTTGTCTATGTAGCTCCCAGGAGCTTCTAGGCAGGGTTGGTCTCAAGTACAGCAGTGAGGATACTTTATCTTGGTCATTGCTTCTAAGACATACGATAAAATTACTTCATATATATATATATAAAAACAATCTTCAGGATGGCTTATGGAGCAAAAAAGGAATAAACGCAGAATGCCTCGGGAGCATGTGGGAGGAGCAGAGTTCCCAGCCAGTTATTAATCCACTCGCAGGACAAGGCTTTTGCTGAAGTTTAAAATTAAATTGAAATTAAAAAAAAAGGGCGCAATTTTATCCCGAGCCAGAGGTCTGGCTCCAGCCTCCGCACCCGCCCGCCGTGACGCCGGCAGAGAAACAAGCCCCCCCCGCGGCCCCCGGCCCCGGCAGCAGG
>NW_010972798.1:10073630-10074235 GCF_000737465.1 Haliaeetus leucocephalus | reverse complement strand
CATGAAGATGGCGGCGCCTCTCGCCAGCAAGGCAGGGTCCGCCGGCACCAACAGCAAGCCTCCCTTCCCGGAGCTGGATTTCCGATCGGGAGCCAGGGTGGAGGAATTGAATAAACTCATCCAGGAATTCACCAAACACGACCAGAGGGAGTACGACGACCAGCGAGCCCTGGAGATCCACACGGCCAAGGACTTCATCTTCTCCATGCTGGGTAGGGCAGGGAGCGTGCGGGGCGGGGGCAGTGGCGATGCCGGCCGGGGACCCCGGGGCAGGGCTCCCGGGCGGGGCGGCACCGGCGGACCCTTTCCCCGCGCCGCGGGCACGCCGGGCTCGGGGGTCCCCGGCCGCGGGGCGGGTCTCACCCCCAGGAAACTATTTTTTGCCTGTCCTGTCCGCCCGGTCTTTAGCAGCGATGGATTTAGAAGCACGGAGCAAAGGCTGGGGCGCAGGGCTGGCCGGTGCCCGAGAAACACGCCGAACCGGCAGGGCTGGAGGCGAGGCGAGCCCGACCCTTTATTGTGTTTCCCCCCCACTATCAAGGCTGTAGGAAACACAGATTTTCCCCCCCCCCCCCCCCCCCCCCGCCTCTTCTGTTTCTCTGTCC
>NW_010972798.1:9986652-10073620 GCF_000737465.1 Haliaeetus leucocephalus | reverse complement strand
TCAGAAACCAAGATTTTCCCCCCCCCCCCGCCCCGGACCGCTTATTTTGGTTATTAGACCGGCTGATGCTTGTACAGGAGCATCCCCTGAACTGCGTTTCTTGCTTAGGTTGCAAAACTTGCTACGAGTGGAACAAGTCAGATTGTGGCAGGGGAGTGCTCATCTGCGTGAAACTTTGAATCGCGGGCAGGGATCCCTAAACCAGGGTAAAACATATGTTGGCCCTTGCAGAAATCACCTGGGCTCTGGCATGACTAAGGCTTCTTAACATTAACAGTGGAATGACTAACAACTGTGATTCTCTAGCTAGTCAGTTCCTGATCAATATTTACATTGTTTTGACTAAGAAATCACTCACGTAAATGAGACCCTCCAGGATACGAAAGGATGCTCTTTAATATGCAGGTTGGACCTTGAAATCAGTCATCCAAGTTTGAATCAATATCTCAAACATTTTTACATGTAAAATAAGAACATTGGTAAACAGCAGGTGTGGTCAGTGAATGGCTCTTTGTAGCTCAGAGGTGTATATACACCCTTGAAGCACATTTGGCACAAACCAAGTGGATGGTCTACATGTACAATGTGAATAACCCACATCACTTCTCATTCAGAAGCACAGAGCTATCTTATTATAGCAATATATAGCAATAATAATTATTTTATGTATCGAGGGGTAATCACTGTAACAGACCACTTCCTCTATAGCCTTGAACATACCTACACTCACTAAATGAGAGTCTACCTGTCCAGCTGGTTATCTTGTAAGGTACCTGGATAAGTATAATTGCCTGCTGCAGGTTTTGCACAATTTTGTGTGTGTATTGCTTTTTCACCAAGGGCTGGACAGGATATAGCAGACTAAATTTAGCTTGAGAACAAGGACAACAAGTTGAAAAGTCAGTAGCACGTATATTTATAGTTGCTGTTATAAATATTTTTCCCTTCCTGTTTAAAAAAAATTATGTGGTGAAGCCATGGTTGCATCAAAGCCTGCAGGATTTTTGTTATTGAAAACCTGATCCTGTGGAAGTCATCCACTATTATGATCTGATACATTTTTCAATTGGGGCTTTAAATAACTGGCTGAGGAAGCAGGGCTGGATCGGATGAAGCGAAGAAGAGTGGAGAGAAAACAGCCAGAGCACCAGTTCTGGGTGTGTGGCTAGCAAGTAGAGAAAGCTTTATATGATCCTGTTTAAGCATTACTAGTCTTTGCAGGGGACAGGGACCACAGCATTTCTTCCTGCTTCATGCAGGAGAAGGCAACAGAAGACAGACAGAAGAATGGGCTGGAGCGTGCCTTGTATTTCTGCAAATGTACCCTAATGCCTTGCTGTTCGTGAAAACAGGGAGCCTTAGGCTGTTTAGAAATCATGTAAATTAATGTGGCTGTCGTTGTTAATATAATGGCTGGGAGATGAGCATTGCTGAGTTTTAAATGTATAGACTAAGAACGGGGTTTAAACAAAAGCTGTATTTCTGTTTAAGTTATGCCTGGCAATTTTCAATGAGACTTGTTTCTGAATAAAAGAGACTTGAGGACCAAGCCCAGTACAGAAATGGAGGGGGGTTGTCCGATTTGTCTGGATTAGACCCAGAGGTTGTGTTTGTGGATCAGACCCTTCTTAGCCAGAGAGGCTCTTAAATCTAAAAGGATTTAACTTATTAATAAATAGCTCTTTCCCCTGTGCCTGATCCCTCCCATATGTACAGCTCTTATCTCTTCGGGTGATGATAGGAAAATTAAACGTAGCTTTCCTGATTTAATTACATTGGTGTGTAATTGGTGGATGAATGATAGGCGAGGAGACTTTGTGCAGATTCTCAGATGTTTGTACTCTGCATGGCTCGCCCTCTAGGTCAGATCTTTGCTTTCTATTTATATTAACTCTTTTTCATCTGTGTTGTCTTGCCCTGGCTATTAGCAACTGAACTCTGGGAGATCTCAAGAGTTGGGCTATGATAAAATTAGGGAGAGGTGCTGCTTGTCATGCCTTTGTCCAAAGTCTTGTGGCCCAAGCATTAGAATAGGACTGCAAATGACCTACCTATCTGGTGGGTGAAGTGAGTATTTTCTGAATGTGGGCAATTCCTGGGCATTCCATTCATAGTCACCAAGACCATATGGTCTTGCTAACACCCTGCACTGAAACAACAGGTGTCTTTTGGTGCATTTGCTGGGTAACTTTCCTGTACTCACACTGAACTGTGCCTGAGAATTACTTGTCTCTTTGACACAGGTATAAACTGAGCCTCAAAGGAAGGGAGGGCTGTATTAATCAAGAAAAAGAATGGAGAAAAAACAGTCTTGTGTTCTGGGCAGCGGGCTGGCTGGGAGTGATGGAGAGACCAAGTCTCTGCCTGCCAGTTGTGAAAGGAGCTAATTACTTACTCTCCCTGCATCTCGTTGTTTTTTTTGTTTGGTTGGTTTTTTGTGCTTAAAGAGTGATAAAGGAGTATTTTTATCAAGTGATATTACAGTCAGTGATATTTTGATTGTAAAGCACTTGCTGCTATTGTGATGAGAGGCGCATAGCACTTATATTAAAAACCTTTTAGGGGTACCTGACCTAGAGAGTATTGTTCCTGCAGTACAAGTACTTCTAGGAAACTTCTTTAATAAATACTACCTGTCTCTTTCTGTTCAGCACCCAAGAAAAAAGTGTTTTAATGCACAGATGTGCTAGGCTTAAAAAAGCCATATATTATGGTCTTGGGAACTAGAACATTGCATATTAAATAACCCCTTGAAATTTCTAGTGCTACTGCTGCCTCAAACCAGCTCATGTTATTAGGGATACTGACTCTTGCATTTTACTTCTTAATGAGAGAAGAGAAGAGAGGAAGGTGAGATGAATAAATACAGACTATACAGAGCTATTTCCTCCACTCCAGGTACACATTGGCGTTCCATCATCTAGAGCAGTTTTCAAGCTCTTTAGGTTGGTATTTTGTTTCCCTTTCCTATCATGAGACTTTTTCTTCTCTGTAGAGTCAGAAGAGGGATGCTCAGGACATTTCATGCCATTCTCTTTCCTCTCATTGCCCTCTCCCCGCCAAATCAGAGGAAGGACTGGTTTAAATTGGTGCTAAAGTGGCCTTTTTTATATTCTTAAGGCCTCTAGTGTATCTTTTTGTCACTTCAGTGGTTGCATCTGACTTCTGTGGGAGCTGCCCACCAGGACAGGCCACACTTTGAGGATTTGCAGCCAGCTGCAACTTAGAGCTGTTGACAAGACCTTTAGAGAGCTTGTATCAGCACCTGATACAGGAGTGATGGTGAGCCTATTCTGAGAGCATTTCCCTTTTATCTGCCCGGTGCTGAGCTGGGTGTGCTAGCAAGTGTTTGTGATAGAGGCAAGTCTCATAGTGGAGGCAGAGCTGGCATCAGCAGAAGATTTCTGCTGCCAATATGAGCTTCCCAAATGGAGTGAGTTACCCTGCTGGGCCTCTGCATCTGTAGCAAGGCTTCCAGCTGTTTCTTGGACTGATGGGCCCCTAAAATATGTGCAGTGGCGGTGCAGATTGCTGTGCTGAGAACACAGGTGTCCTGACAACAGCTTGCTCTTATTAGCATCTTCTACAGGAGAAGCATTCTGCGGTCCTCCCCTGTTCCCGAGGTCTGTGTAGCTGAACAACATCAGTAGTGTGACTGTTGTGTGGGTTTGTGTGGCATTTTTTCTCCCTTTCCCTACCTGGCATAACTTGCTGATGAAACCTTCTATTGTAGATTAGATTTCAGGCATTGTTGGAAGCGTTACCTGTTTGTCTGTGATACATCATGGAAATTCCCTGGCTTCTGTTGTGGTGTGGAGCTGATGAAATAGCAACAGGATCGGAGCGATCTCTCTAGGGTTAAGTCTTTTGTGTGTGTGCGCCTTTTCTCAAGGGAAGCCAATCATGATAGGAGCTCACTGTACTCTGAGGCCTATGTTAATAAAGGCTCCCTGCTGGCATTCCCTGTGCTGCTGAATGCATAATGCACAGCTGTTAAAAACAACCTTACTGTATTGCAGGTTTCATTTCTGGCTTCTGTTGGGTCTCCTCTCCCTGCAGGCCACATGTTTCTGTATTTGCATTTGAGGTTGGGGGGGGTTGTGTTGGTTTTTTTCTTAAGGGACAGGGTACTAGGCTGGTAAAGTAACCCTAGCAAGGCATTGGTAGCTTTTGTTTGGTTATAGCTACCTGAAGTCAACCAATTTCATCTAACTGGGGATTCTTGCTGTGTAGCTAGTTAAAAAGGATCGATAGCCTCCTCTGTCTCTTTGTTCAAAGGGATTGCTGCTCAATGTATTCGTGCAGTGAAAATAGCTTGAAAATCTCTCAATTTTTTTTTTAAGATGCTGGTGCTTCACTTGCTCAACTACTGTTTTGAAACATTAGGGTGTGATGCAAAGTATTTAGTGTAATAGCTAGGAACATGTCCTAAGGGCACAAATTCTCATGGCAGGCTCACCGCCTGTTCCTTCAGTCTGTGGAAATATTTGTAGAAGATTTGGGTGAATACTTGCCAAGCCCAATTATGCAATTATGTTTTAAGGGCAATTTTATAATTATAGTGGAGGATGGTAACCAGGATACATGAGTTGTTGGGTTTTTGACTTTTCCTTTTTTCTTCCACATGACTTCTCATGAATGCTAAAACATTTGGAGCAATTCTAGTCAGAAACCAGTTGTTCAACTTTCTTTTAGGCAGCTGACTATTTTTATAGGTGCAGCTGAATTAAAGACAAATACGACATTGCTCAGGAAGGCTGGATGACCTGTTTTATTATAGCTTTGGTAATTTAGAAGATGGATGTGTACTCAGAGACCCAGAGCAGCCCACAGGCAGAGTCCAGTCTAGAGGAGACTCAGGATGTAATAGTCCTGCCCAGACTTCTCAAAGGGTATTTCCAAGCTGTGCAAGTTTTTTGGATAGTTGGGATTGTCTTTTTTAATTTTTATTCGACAAATGCCAGGTTCCTGTTGGCTTTGACCACCTCCTGTACAGCTAAAACTTTTGCATCTTTTCTTGGGCCTTGAAACGTACACTCTTGCTCCTGTGCACGTCCCCGTCCTTTTGCTGCAAAGATGGTTTTCCCAGGCACGTCTCTGAAACCCTTCCCTGTGTTCCTTTCTCTGTCCCAGCCAGACCCTAGGTGACTCTGCAAGATTGGTTAGGTGAGAAAGTGCCAGGAAGAAATGTGGTTAAGGCCAAGAGATTAGCTCTCACCTCCAGTCAAGGGGGCTTCGGTTGCAAGGGCTGCTTCAGCATGGCACTGTGAACAGTGGTTGAGTTGACAACTGCACCTCCAGGCATGTCTGTGTGAGACCCTGTGGTGGCAGCTGCAGGTAGAGGCTCTGCTTTGTCCCTCGGATGTTGTACTCGCAGAGCGTCCCTTATTGAGAAAAGAGGAGTGTGCCTGCACGGGAGCAAGGGTGAGAGAGCTGAAAAATGACCTTTAGGTGGATATCTCAAGTTCTTTGCCCAAGTCTTGTTCTGATCACTAGTAGCGTGATGTGAGTTTAGGAGACTGAACTGTAGCTTTATTGGAACTTGCAACCATACTTCATATGTTCCCCATCCTAACTATGGATTTTATATCCAGTGAAGGTTTATGACTTCTGTTAGCACAAACCTGTCTTACTGTCTGACTAACAAAAATATGAGGGTTGGCTTCTTTTTTTGCTAATGCAACTGGAAGGCAGCTTATGAGACATTAAAAAATAAATCTTTGAGCAGCAGCTGATGTTCCAATTGACAGATGCTGCTATGGATTTTGCTTCCTTTAGTGAAGAGAACTCCACTGTTTGCTTTCATTTCTACCATTCTGTTGCATTCCCTTTTACTGCAAATAGCAATTGTCCTGGACTGAGTGGATAAGTCTGCGCGTGGTACTTCAGCCACCCTGACAGGTCCCTGAATCATATACTTCTGCCTTAGATAAACTTTCTGCAGTTCTTTCAAAGCACTGTTTCAGTGACTTTCTGGTTGTAAGGGAATCAACATGTGCTGTAGCATTCAGTTTAAGGAAGATAGATTCCTTTCTGCCCAACATGTTTGACTTTTGAGCTTTGAATAAACACTTGATGCTAAGGAAGTTACAACAATCCTGTTGATGCATTATATTTCACCTGACAGACAGTATGATTTTAATCTAATTTAAAGCATTTAATTAGAAGATTGTTAATGCATTTTGTTATGAGCCTGCTGGTGTCGAAAGTATAATTTGCATATCACTGAGTGGGGTGATTAATTACTTTAAGGTTCATAATATCCCTGTCTTTGAAACAGCAGTGGTAACTACTTCCACCCACTCATGTTTAGGGCTGTGGGCAGAAGTTGCACAGCACTGGGTGGCTTCAGCTTGTAGAACAGGAGGTGGGTGGCACCAATTTCACCCTAAGAAAATCACTCTGTAGGTGAAACACCGAGTCAGGACACCCTAGACCTATGCTCCATTCTGAGCTGCCCCCAAATTTACACAGACCTGCACAGGTTTCTGAATATAATGATATGTAGTGGGACCTCGGTACTACCAGAGGCCTTCCTCATCTCCTGTGCTTCAGCAATCTGTGAAAGGTGGGATGGTACCAGGACAGTGGAACATTGTGGTGTTGCTGTTCTTCATGATAGGATGGTTTAACCATGCAACCCTCTGAGTCTGAAGCTAGAAAAGGAAGTCTGTTTTTGAGAGCCTAGCCTCAAAAGTTACTTAAATAGTGAAGGCAAATAGTTGCTTTGTCTTTGGGTGTTGATCTAGTGGCTTCAAGCCCCTGAGAGAGAGATTACAACCTGACCCAGTTAGGCAGTTCTAGCAAGTAATCTTATTTTATACTGAAGGGATCCCAAAGCAAAACTGGGACAAATTAGTTTAAAGAATGCACCTTGACCACAGTCTGCATGCTGATGTAATTTGGCAGGGTAAGGCAATGCCAAGCAGTAGAAGGCAGCAGTTGGGGACAGAAAACAAAATACAAGACATGGCCGAAGCTAGAAGTCCTGCTGGGATAGCCATAAGGAATTGGCAGAGATTTATTTTTTTTTGTCCAATGATACCCTTCTAAGGTAATGATTTAGATGAAAAGTAGAGATGTATGTGTGGGATGTTGTTGGTCTGCTTAGATCTTCTCTACTGTGGCTTGCAGTCAGACCATGCGGAATTTCTTCCACCCACTGACGGAGTGAGAGTTCATAAATGATTTGGTCCAGAAGTGCTGAGCAGCTGGGGAACGCTTGCAGTTGCATCTAGAAATAGCAAAGTCAGTTCTTGCTTTACTGCATAGTCTGTTAGGCCATGTGCTTTTTCTGTTCTAAAATGTCTTACCTCAACTCTCCTGTTGATGTTGTCGGATCTTTTGACACTGTTCCACACCTCTCTCAGGGAAGGATGTTTTCAGTCAGTGGTGCATATATGACCTTGTTTAGAAAATCAGGTGCTGAGGTTGTGAGGAAGGAGTTGTATTAAACAGCTATCAAAAATGCGAAGACAAACATTGCAATTAGCTTCTGTGCTTTCCCCTTCAGCACTTCTACTCTTTGCATTTTAATGGATCTCTTGAAGAGCTGGTGATGCTTTGGGTGACTTCTCTTGGAAATGAATGCTGTGCTAATAGCTCTGGCTGGGCCTGATCCACAGGCAGATGCTTGGAGATATTTCATGTTTGTTTTGTACCTCACTAATTAATGCATAACTTAGTGGTAGATCGGCAGGAAAGCTGCGTTTGCTGACACTTCATGATATAATGATTTAATCCTTTGTGACACATTCCTGCTGAGTGTCAAAGCTGATAACTCTAATCTCTGTCCCTCGCTCAGTGCGACAGGAACCTGTTCTAGAGGGCATTTTGCAGGAGCTTGCAAGCTCTTGTAGGTACTTTGCGACCAATTCGTGTAAACTTTTTTTGTACATTGCCACTCTTGAATGTGATTGTATAGGATTGCCTGGTGCACTGAGGAATCTGGAGTTGGGTGCAAACAAAGGAGCTAACTGACTGCATTCAAACGAAATAAGGCTTGTCCTGGGAGGAGGAGGGAAATACCCTAATCTCCTTTTAAATACACTTCCTTTGCCAGCTTTCAGAGTGGTGTGGTTATATTGATTCAGAGGTGCCTAAACCCACTGCTTTTTGTTATATATGATTCTGAAGCCTGGGTATGGATGCAGATCCTCCCTCTGTTGCAGCACAGACAGTGAATTGCTGTTTATTTTAAACTTTTGGTTGAATGGTATTCATAAAACAATTTGCAGCTCTGCAAATAGAGGAGGGAATGTCACTGTAACAACACTTCAGGGGCTCTGTTGCCTTCTGTCTCTGAAATTTGCCTTTTGAAAGTTGCATACAGTGTGCTGAATGGCAGATCAAGTATTGATATTGGCCCCTTGATATTAGGCCCTCAAAGCTTGAGTTGCTGAAGTGTCTGCATTTCATAGACAGTAGGGCAACCGTGTGCTAAGCAATCAGTAACTTGAGGAAAATAAGAGGAATGCAAGTCTCTCTGCAAGTGCAGCGTGTCTCTGAACAAGCTGCACCTTCTGAATGAAATGCCCGGGTTTTTTTCCAATGTGAAAGCTGTAGTGCACACCTAAGTGCATTATTGGGAAAATAATCTATTACAATTTGACTGAGCATGTCAGAGGCTTGTTTTATGTGCTGAGTTGTCTGTAAAAGCTTGACCCGGTACCTCCAGTTCTTCCCGATATCCCGTGAATTTTGTGAATGTGCAAAGCATGCAGTCTAGGCAGCAATGTTATACTGAAAATAACCACTTTGACACAGGCTTGTATTATCAAAGAATGACTATGTCTGTGCAGTTATTTTAATTATCTTCAGGAGGGATTCATATGTGCCATATAATCACTTAGCAAAGCTATTTGCACATTATCAGAGCTGCAGAGTTAAGTTACAAGTTAGTCTGGAAAATCAAAGTTAAAAAAAAGTTATTTGATCTTCTTAAACCTAAATTCTGGTTCTGGGAACACAGGGCACTGCTGAGTTAATTTAAAAACTAGACAATCCCTCTCACTCCTTCACCCAAGCTGCAGACAGGAGGTTTAGAATCATCTTTTTATCTAAGCTGCTTCTTAACAATGCAGGTAAAGAAATCGGTGTCTAAAAATCTGCTCTTACGCTGAGACCAGTCTTGTAAGACATCGCTTGTGTATATGAACCACTCTATTGTGCTAGCCTATGTCACTCTGAGTTCTCAACTTTTTTAAAGTAACCCTTTCTTTACCTTGAATTGTGTACATGCCTTTAATTTGTTTATGTTCTGTCTTACTTTGCCCCAAACAAATAATTTCGGTGAAAGAGATTTGCTTTTCAAGGCCAGTGATGACAGTGCTTTGGAGTGTAGAAGAGTGCTGTTGAGAAGTGATATAACCCAGGTTTGCAGGTGGAAGTTTCATCCCTTCCCAGCAGAGCTGTTCGACTGTGACAGGCTTCGCTGGGCTGAGGCCAGCCCTACTCGGCGAGGATTGTAGGAGCCCTATGGAAGAGATTTCTGTCTGAGTGAGACAGGATCAAGGGAGACAAATGAACAAAATCCCCAGACCCACAGCATGTTGATAGACCTCCTGTTGTTCTTAATTCGCGTCTGTAAATGGCACTAGTTTCCGCTGTTGTGCACCAAGACAATAATAAATAACAATCCTTAGCGTTTATATACCACTTTACAATTTTCAGAGTGTTCAACACACATTAACTAATTCAGCTGAGATGCAAATATTCTGTGAGCAAAGCTACTCTTCTTGCTGCCCAGGGGAACCTTTGGTTACAGCTGGACCAAGCTTTTTTTTTCCCCCTTAACGGGTGCTGTTGGCAGGAATGTTCTATACAGGGACAGTGTCTACCTTCCTGAAGTTTTTAAGCCTTTGCATGTACCCCTGTTTGCATAGGAATTGGACTACTCCCAAGTCGTATGTGGTACTACTAAGAAAATTATGCAGGAGACTTGCCTGTACATTTTGTGCTGCAAATATGCAGACCCACAGTTAACAGATTTGTGGTTTCAGAAGCTATTGAGTTAGCAAAGATGTTGATGCATTAAGTGCATCTTTCTGTGCTTGCATAAGGTGCCTTGGGGGAACAACATCTCCAGTGGACCTCGAGCTCAGGAGGGGAATAAACATCTGTCAGTTCTGACTACACTGGATCGTGAGACCATGTGCTGAAGAGAATTAAGGATGCTTGGTGGACGGCTTTGGTCCATGTCTCACTAGATCCAACACCTGCTAGAGCACCAGTCTGTCTTTTGGGGCAGAAGAAAGGCCAACAGAAGGCCTATTGCCAGGCAAGAGATGTGTTTTGAGGGCAGTTACAGACATTATGTCCTACTGTTCATAATGCTGAATCCCAAACATGGAGCAATACATGCATTGGCATGAATTTAATTTGTCTGGCATTTGACTCACTTTCTGCCTTGGCATTTTGTGTATGTGTGTAAAGCTGGTGAGAGGGAGTTTGATGCATCTCTCTCTGTATCTTTGAGCTGGGCAGGATTGGTTCTACTTTCCATTTGTGAGAAGAGCATCTCTTTTTAGCATTCCATTAGGGTGACTAGCATAAGCATCTTTTTTTATCAGGTCACATAACCTGGATGTAGTGGTTTACCTTGGAAATAACTATTTGGTAGTCTTTGTAAACTGATGCCTGGTGCTGTAGAACTGCCCGCATACTTTGTAGCTATAACCGTCTTTCTAATCCATGAGGTTTAGTTATCACTAGGTGGTGGCACTTCTGGATTGCCTCTTTGTCTAACCTTTTGGTAACTTTCTTTTTTAGAGCCATGCCTGCAGGTTTGACCTCAAACTGATTCTGAAAGAACAGCAGATTATAATTTTCATATAAATGATTGTGTGAACAGGAACACCATTAGCCTCTTAGTGACCTAATTACACAGGGAGGTAGCAGTGCATTTTGAGATCAAAACTCTCATCTTGCTACAGCTTTCCCTTCAGCTAACAGTACATGGGAGAAGAAGAGACTGTTTCTTGCAGGTGATGATTTCTCTTTCAGTGGCTTTGATATCCTCATTTTCTGTTTGAAGTTAATGTGCAGATTGCTAGGTGGCGTCACTCAAAGTGACTGACTGAGCTGCTGTTGTATGTGAAGATGTCTCCAAGACAACTAATTTCCTGGTCAAACAGCACGTCGGCTTCTGCTACAAGACATTTTAAGGGAGCTGGTCAGCTGAAGGAGCAAGACATTTTAAAGTTTATTATTAGCACTGTAGCTGCCAAATACAGCTCAGAGTCTAAGGCTGAAAATGTTCCTATTAAACACTGCAAATGAATAGCTTTAAAAAAAGGATTGTGTGATTTGACTAGCAAACTGATTTGTCAGAGAAGTTCTACCAAATAATAGGAATTAAATCTCTACCTTCACAGTTCATTTTCTTCCATTGCTATACGTGTTCCTATGCTGGAAGCCTAGGGAATTCAGGGACCTTCTTTCACTCTTACATTTTGTTGTTTTATGTCCAGACTTCCCTGCTACCTTTCACCTCTGCTTTTTTAGTATTAGTGTGCCATATTTTTTCTAAAATATACCCAAAAATCAAATGTTTGTTTCCATTTCTCTTCTGCTGTAAAACTTGGAAAGGTTTAGTGACTCTTTCCTGTTCTGAAGTTAGGATAAAATAAGCTTGAAGCATTGGATGTTTTTTCCCCTCTTTTGTCCCCTCCTCCCAGTCTTCTTTGTCTCCAGAGGAGCAGTGTTGCTGGACAGGTGTAGAGCACTTATAAGTATTTTTCTTCTGCATTTCCATTTTTTTTACTTTTCTTTATAAAATACTCTTATGCCCATCCTGTTTCAAGGGACTCAGTCCAAACCGAAATAAAAAATACCCACATTTTTTCCTGCCTTCCTTGCAAGGCTTGGCTGTACTGCCTAGCTGAACAAACCCCATCTTTGTCTTTGCTTTGGAATAAGAAACAAGCAGGCTTGTTGATTCCTGCTGCATTAATGCTATCCTCCTCCCTCACGCTGATGTAGTGGTTATCAGGGGGGTAGGGTGGAAGCTGCTTGCTGTTGTTTTCCTGAGACCTCCCAGGAGGCTGGTGCAGTGTGGATCTCCTCTACTCTGGCCCCAGACACCTTACAGCACTTACTCAGGCTGTAACGACTGGAGGAACATAAGCAAAAACCGCTTTGTGCAATAGTGGGTGGAGAGAGGACGCTGAGGGTGCTATGCTGAGAATGCTTGAAGATTTTCAAATGAAAGTCCAGGAGAGACAAGGAGCCGTATCCATGCCCTGACCTCTGTCCCATGGCACATCTGAACCTGAACTCTCAGCTAATAACCCCTCAGCCACTAAGCTGCCTTCTCTGAGCATGCCTGCATTCGGTGGGGAATTTTAGGAATGTGGACTTCAGCACCGCGTGGGGTTGCTGCTGCTCACCCTCTGTTCAACCACGAGCTTTAGAAGCTGCAGGGAGGTTGATATTGCCACAGTAAAGCCCCATTGTGGTTGTTTGCAACATTCTGTAACTAAAGATTTATTTTCCCGGGTAAGGTTCCATTAGAACAGCAGGAGCCAACATCTAAGAGCTGGAGAGAGGCCTCTTCCCTTCCCTGGCACAGCACAGCTTCACTCCTCTCTCCCTTCACCATCCCCTCTCCCAATCCCTTTGTTTTTAAGGCATTAAAACTTTAGTGACTGGGATGTTGGCAAGGCTGTAGATAGTGGCGTATTGCCCCAAATTACAGGGGCAATTGATCTAAGGAGGTAAGAGGAGAAAGTCTGTAGGAGGATGGAGCTGGTATCACTGATGCAAACCTCTCTCTTTTGATGTCCCCTGCGTGCTGAAGCAACCCCATCTTTAGCCTCCGGCTACTTGAATTGTTCCTGTCGGAGGACGTAGGAGGTCTGCTGTTGACCCATATGGGAGGAAGGTAGGAACTAAGCTGGTCATACAGGCCCCACTGCCTGCTTGGCTTTGTCCACAGCTCTGTGTCCTGTGTTTCTTTGCTGTGTGTGTGTCTCACGCAGCAAGGCAGCTTGAGGCTGTGGGTTTGTTTCGTAGCAGGTATGGTAACAAAGGGTGAAGGAATGCACTCCTTAGCCCCTGTCTCTGCTTCTGGTAGATGGTAAAAGGTCCTCCTGTTTGCTTTGAAAACCTGCTGACAAAGGAAGGCAAAGCAATTTGTGTCCTCAGCATGGCAGAACAACCATGTGACCAACATCTCTGGAAGATCCCAACAGTGCATCTTGGCATCCCATCCAAACTCTGTTTGCATGGAGTTCCTACACATGCAGGTGTTCTGTGCCACCCTTGATAACTAGGCAGTGATTCAAGCTATTTGAGATGCTAAATGCAGTCTTAGAAGCAACCCAGACCCAAATGAGAACCCAGTGTGATTCTGGAGGAAAATGTAAGGTTATTTTTAGGGTTGTTGCTATTCTGTTCTGCACCAAGGAGGATAATGCTCCAGTTTTGCACTACAGTTCAGCATTGTTCTGCCTTATTCCTCATTTCTTGGTCCCATCTATTTTAACTGGCAAATGTTGGTTGTTTGAGTACCTCCTTTCCTGACCCTGTGTCTTCTCATCTAGGTGCTGGACAAAGATGTGGTTTGAGACAATCCAGGGCTTGTGTTCTCTACAAAATACACTTAAAATCGTTCCTGGTCACCTTGCAGCAAATCTATTTCTGCCCTGCTGATGGCCTGGCTTGCAAGCTGAAAATGTCTAGATAGAATTTATTATGCTCTGACCATTAAATTTTAAACTGCTTTTAATGGTAGATGTTAAATCACTGCTGTCCCAGTTCCAAGCTCTGTGCAAAATTTCTGAGTTCTTAGGCAGGCATTTCCCCTGCCAGCAACCTTTGGTTTCTGAGAAGGACAACAACAAGTTACAGGGCTGTTCACAGGACAAGGAAGCAGTAGTTTGGTGAAGGACCTGTATGCTGGCCAACATCCAGGCATCTGTCTGGCTCTAGAGAGCAGAGCCAGGCAGACCTGATAAGGCTGCGATGTGAACGAGAGGTGTTTGTATTGGTGTCTGGGTGCAGACACTCCACTGGGACAGAGTGATTGAGTGGCTCTGCTCTTGGCTTTGTTCCTCCCGATTGAAGCATCTTTGAAGCAGCAAGAAAACTGAATTTCAGTGTTTCAGCACTGAGCTGCTTACAGCAAGCTATTTCATTTTTGTACATATCTAATAAATACTGAACTGTTCAGTGTTGTCACTCAGTGTGGCTTTGTCCTTTGCTGCTGGCAGCCTATGTATAGATTTCCCTTGAGACAGGCGAAACATAGCCATGAAGTCCTATGACTCAGTGTACAGTGCAGGCTGCTTTCTTGAGTATGACGTGAGATGCACACTCTTCTAGCTGAGGCTGTTTTCTGTCTCCTTTGCCTGGAGAGCACTAAAAGCACTAAATCAGAATCCAATGTTTCTCAAACCACTTAATAGTCCTAAAGCCCATTTCAGCTACTTGCAAAGACAGCTGTGGCAGGTGGGCAGGAGATGACCTCCTTGCCAAGAGAGGGAGATGTCGCCTTCTGTGTTGCATGTGTTTGCAGAGGAGGCAGAGAGCCACCCGGGGCTTCCCACTCTCAGGCCTATGCATTTCACACTGCTTCATCTTCCTCACAGTAGCTTGGCACAGGGCTTTCCTTTTCATCAACAGGAGTACTATTTAGTATGTTTTGCTTTCTTTATTCCAAAGCTGGACATCATACAAAACAGTCATCCAAGACTAGGCTGGTGGGAGATGTTTGAGATCAGCATATCAAAAAAGGCTGCAAAATTTTACAGTATGCTGTGGCAGAGTTTTCCAGGGCTTGTGCTTGACTGAAGCAGGATAACGCCAGTCCTCAACGCAGTGTTTAAAACCACTGCTCATAGCAGTGTTTGCAATGATGGCAGATAGAAGCAAAGCTCTGGACCAGAGTAGCCAGGAGCTTAAAGCCGTCTTGTATGTGATAATTTTCCTCTTCTGGAAGATCTGCGTACTCTCAGTCTGGGGTTATTTCACTTTGCTTACAGTGGGAGAGGCAGGCTATCATCAGTAGAGACTGGTGATACTGGACCAGGGGTTTAAGCAAAACCACTTTCAGCAAGAATGCTTCACCTGAGTGGGTCTGCCTGTCTCAAGATAAGTGGAGGCTCTGACTTTTTCTGTGCTCATTCTCACACCTGTAAAGTTTGAACAGACCGTTTTAACGGCGCTGCCGTATGGCTTCTTCCTATATTAGAAAGGAAGGTGCTGAATATGGACATCCCAGTGTGCGTGCGTCTGTCTGTCTGGACCTGTCCCATCAATTAAACAGGAGCTGACGTCATATTTGAAGGTCAGCTGTTTTATAACCTAATATCACCATTTATTTTCCTCTGGGTTTATTATCTCCCTCCAACCTGCAGCTCGGCACCATCTGGTGCAGGCACACAAGGGAGAAAGATTAGAGGAAAGTAAAGCAGCTTTGTTCACTTCCCCCATTGCTTCCGATGTACAGAGGAGTCGGCAGCCTCTTACAGTATTGAATTTTAAGTGGTGGGAAGGGCTGGATCCTGTTAGCTGTCTAAGGAAGGGAGAGATAGTATGTGCTTACCAGTGATCTGTCAGAAGTGTCTCATGATTCCTAAGAGACTTACTGTGGCCACAGAGTGCACTTTGCTGCATTTTATTTTATATTTAAATAGTCTTGGGTTTTTATGACCTTTTTTTCCCAGCACCCACATTTTCCTTACCTGTAAATTGCCAGAAGTGCTCCTAAATGAGGTACACACACAGTGCTATCCCAGACTACAGTCTGCTTTGGTAGTGAAGTGCTGTGAACACCTGAAGTGCATTTATACCTCACAGAGCCACCAGACTGACACACAGCAAGCGTGTTCTGCCACACAGGGGGAGCTTCATCTTCTGTGGTGGCATCTGTCTCCACAGACCAAGGAGTTGCATATTTACTTGTCCAGCCCCAGACTATGGTGAAAATGCACCAGTTGTTTCCATTTCCTGGGCAGGGTTGGGTTTGCACTCAAGCTTTGCCCTCTCTCCCATCCTCCCTCCCTCTTTTTCTCCATCCATCTGGAAGTGTGATTGCTTTCTGTCCAAACTGCATGGTGATTATTTCTGTAAAAGCAAAGCTCTTTTCTTTCCAATAATAAAATGATAATAATTCAGGAATGCTGATCTCCTAGGCCAGCAGGATTACTTGCAAACTGACATCTTGTTGCTTCACTTCAATGTTGCAAATTTTGCATTTGGGCTATTTTGAAACAAAATGTCTCTAGACATAAATAACTATTGTATTTAGCTGTTTGGAAAGGATAGCTAATTGGTGCATGCTGGTTGGATATGAATATACAAGCCAAGTTATGAAAACATTTGCGTGACTGTGATTCATGGTATGTACGTGGCGCTGTATCATAAGGCATATAATGTGCATATAGGCTGGGTTTTGTCCACCTTTTCTTTGTTGCTGTGTAGCATTCTTCTAAACTGTGATTTTTTCAGGTCAAGGACACTTTGTACAAATTCCTAATTACTGGAGGGAGGTAAGCTTGGAGGCTTTGGGGGAGGTTTATTTTTATTTTTACTTTTTTAAGAAAAAATAAAATTAGTTTCTAGCCCCTTCCATTATATGAAGAATCTTGAACTAACAATGGTAGACAGTCAAAAGAGGAAGATTTATTTGGAAACAAGGAGGTAGTTCAGGGTTTTCCAGTGCTTTAGGTTTCGCTCCAATTTGTAACAGAAAAGCGTTTGTCTCCTTTCACACATGTTCTGATGCAGTTCTTTCCACTGTAGTCTTTGAGGATGGGACTGGAATTTTTCCTCTTCTAAATCAGTGTAATGTACAGTGTTTCTTCAATATTTGATTCAGCTTTTCCTGTACCCAGCATCTTGATTTATACAAGGTTCTTCCTAGGGAAGATCCATAGTAAATGGAGCAATGGTTCCTGCATTTCTTGACAGGTTTGTAGATTTTTAAAGTGCACTTTTCAAAATAGGGAGACAAACTGAACTCTGCAGATGACAGTGAAGAGTTGGGAAGACAGATGCACACAACAGAGGGCCTGACCAAGTCACCACAATCTTCTTAATGCGAAACTTTGCCACCTTGAACTGAGCTTGAAGATGGTACTAGAGATTCTCATTTGCAGCTTAACTCTGAAACCAACTGTTGTATGTCCTTCTAATTGCCTAGAAAGGTGATTGCTCTTCCCCACCCCCTATTTTGTTTTTAAGACCGTTCTTGAAATAATTTTGATCGCTTGGTCCACAGCAGTTTATAGCACATTTTGTTTCCTGTCCAGACTGGCTCAGTTTTGTCTGTACCTTAGCACTGTATAAGTAAAAAACCCCTCTTCTTTGTGCTCGCTTTCCATGAGGGAAAACTAGATCTAGGAGACACCAAAATGGTGGTTGAGGAGGGAGAAGAAAAGCAAATGGAAGGTTTGACTCTTTTTTGCAAGTTTGCTTAGTTGTTTTTAGTGCCCAAGAGAAATGGAAGGAGGAATTTTTTATTATTCAAGTCATAATGTGGCCTTTGCAACCCAAAATGCCCCTAGACATATCACTTTTGTACTTCCAGTGCGCTCTCTGAAAAGATCTCTCACTTCCCTTTTCAAGGACAGCATAAGACAGCAGTGCTTGGCTTGGATCATTGTGAAATCCCCTTGCCTGCCTGTTCTCACTTTATTTTTCTTCTAACTCTTGGCTTCATTGGTATTGAAAGCGTGTGGCCAAGGTTGATGAGGACAAAACTTAAGCTATGGTCAGTGTCTGCTTAACTCTTTGCAGCTTTTCTTTAAGGAGGACTGTGAGTGAGCAAAGCTATTAAATCTCTCTCTTTTTTCTTTGTTTTTCTTTCTGTCCCAATGCAGCAAGGAGTTTTAATCAGCCTTTTGAAGAGCTGAGAGCTCAATCACTGATCTGAAATGGTGTACTGTGCCTGGTGGTACTGAGCACTCTGCAAGGAGCTCGGATTCCTCCATCTCTTAGTCTTTTCTTCTGGATGTAGGAGATGCATGCACCTTAGGATTACTACGGATGAGGTTGTACATGCCAGATTTCCAAATGTCAGGCTTCAAAAAAGAGGCAACATGATAGCTGGCTTTGCTACCCAAGATTTCTGCCCCAGAAGAATGTTCTGCTGACAAACATCTTCATGTAGCTCCTGGTGTTGTGGCCAGAGAGGCACCCACACTGTCTGATGAGGTCTTTGCAGGGAATGAGCCAGCAGTACTGTTTCATCTGATACACATCCAGCAAAGCCATCCCACAAGTGTCAGGTTAATGGTTGGCAGTAATACTTAAACTAGCATGTCATGTTGAAACAGAGGCTTTTGGTTTATATTGCTAGTACCTCTAGGAGTTCTTGATTGGCGACAGAGCCCTATAGTACTCAAGTCTGTGCAGAGATTAATGGAAAACCGCAATCTTTGCTTTGAAGATGTCTTTAGGATCTAAGTAGCAGAAGCATTTCAAGGAGTCCTGTGCCTTCTGCTACTTTGTTAACTTTCACTTTCATTGGGTTGTTTTAACCACTGATCGCACCATTTGCCGTTGCTCGGTTTTTTGATTGCTCCTCTTTGCATCTCAGCAAAAATCCCTGCTGATCGTCTTTCAGGGTTTGTCTTGTTTCTGGAAGTTCCCCTGTTGAGGAGCTTGGCAGGGGTTTGCTCACTGTCTCTGGCAATAATTGAGCTGGTTTAGTGAGTTACAGAGAACAAACTGGATTGATTTCCCTTTTGCAGTCTGGACTAGAAAAGCTGATTCCCTTGGTCTGCTGCGCGCTCAAGGCCACAAGCCAAGCTGCTATCAATTTTACCTTCTCCTCCTGTGAAATTGCTAAAGAAAAGATGCTTTCCAGATCATGTGTGTGGAACAGATGTGGCTTATATTACTAGATGATTCAGCTAAATCTGGTGCCAAAACATCTTCCAGAACTCTCAACTGGCTGTTGAGTTGAGAAAAGGAATTAACTTGATAGAAATGCTGGGCTGGCTCTGCCATCTATGTCTGTAACTGCAGCCATGTCAGGTACAGTTCCTTTTGATTTAGCAAAGGTCTAACAGAGTGATGGGATGAGGGGTGCACACAGAGGTCTTGTGCCATGAGGCCAGGGAGGCACTGGAGATGTGTCCAGAACTGGGTGCTGCCAGCCCGGGAGCATGAAAGGAATACAGAAATGCGATTGCAATAGGCTTGGTTAATATGTGGAGGTGCTTACACACAGCCTGTGCCCAAATTGCACACTGCTGCTCCCGTTCCAAGTGTTCCTTTATTGTCAAATACCATCAGCATAGAGATCACTGGCGTCTTCTCGGCCAAGTATATTTCCTTCCACCTTCTGCTGAGATGGGAGGAAATTCTGTTTTCATAAATAGGAATGTGATTAGCTCACCTATTTTTCCCTTTGCAGTCACACTTGGCAGTCTCCCAGAAAGCCACTGGAATAAGCTTTTTTGAGGCTAGATGTATACACAGACTCATGCCAGAGGTGGGACTGCTGCCTGAAAGTCTAGTGCTGTAAATGCACATTTGTTTGTTTCAAACTTGCTTATATGTAGACTGAGAAGTGCGGAGAATGAGCAGAAGCGCTTGATCAAATTCGGTCAATATGTCTTAACAGCACAGCTCTTTGGACTTTATTGCTGATGTTGTAAATTGGAGCACTTTAACCCTAAATCAGGTTAAGCTTTTATACATGGGTGAAGTCCAAGTGAAGTGTGCTGCTGTTGGTGCCTGGGGAATCCAGCCTAAAGAGCAGAAACTGGCTGTTTTGTAACCCGTAATATGGAAGTGTTAATCTCAACTGATGAACAGCTGAACCAGACGTGTTTTTTACTGCACAGAGGGCATTTATGGTGAATACAGAGTAGCAAGGCTTGGCACTGGAGGATGTGGAGTCTACAGTGTTGCATCTATGACTGTCAGAAATCACATTTATGCAAAATGATTGCAGAGTACCAGCTGCCTCCAGCACCCAGAACACGGGGTGCTAGTAGCCGCACTCATGGATGCATCAAAGGGAAGAAATGTTTACGGGTGGTGGTGGGGATTGTGTCCCCTCCCTGTTCCCAGGAAACCTTAAGCTCTGTCAGTCTTCTGCTGAAATCTATACTACATACTGCCTTAATAAAGAGAACTAACTATAGGAAGAGCTGTGTTTTGTTTCTGTGACTGCTGAGTCAGGAGGGGGTGGAGATGAGAAATGCAGGGTTGTCATTCTGTTCCCATGGGAAAGCTGTTCGCACCTTGGCACAATAGTTCCTCTAAGTATGTGTCCTTTGGGAGCTCTGTGGTTCAGCAGCCCTACCTGCCTTCCATTAGAAATCAGGATATCTCCCTCTTGGTGCTTGATTCTGGACTGTAGTCTATAAACCAGATCTCCTGTGCCAGTGAGCAGAGCAGCCGAAAAAGCAGTCTCTACTCAATGCCCCCGGTACATCTCCTGGTAATTTGGGAGAAGTCGGATGTGGCATGCTTGGGCTACTGCATACTCTTGGATGTAACCAACGCATTCCAAGGGAGATGGTGGTCATTTACACAGTGGGTGGTGCTCCCCATGCTCTGTGCCTGTCGAGTCCAGCTGCCTGGGGAGGGGACAGTGTTTGCACAGTCTGGCTTGCCTCTTTATATGTAATTATTAAATAAGGCAATTGGGGTCCCAGCTGTGCCTCTCTGGTTTCTTTTGTGTTTGATATTGTGTCTTCTGTTCTCTACCCACCCACTGAAGATTTTCGTGCAGCTCAAAGTGCAGGGACTGGTGCTTTCAAAGCAGGAGGCTTGATGTCCTTTCAGGTTAGTAAAGGCAGGCTCTGTCAGCAAAATCTTGCAAAGATGCTTGTAGTTTTTGCCAGGAAGGCTCCTTCCTACCTTTGCCTGTGTCTGAGCAAAAGGCGGCACCAAGTGGCAAACAGACTGGGCTCATGCTGCAGGGTTTCAATGGCAACACTTTGCTAATCGTGAGTTGCATTTCTTACACTTTTTGGCAATGCTGACAGAAGAGCTTGCAGTCGAGGCTGCGTTAATAACGCTTTTGTGTTGCTACCAAATTCTCTTTAACGATATAGTACTTTGTGGTCCCTTGAATTTCACTCAGAACTGCATGCATGCTTTGGTACTAAACAGGAAAATGCTGCATATTGCACTGAGGTGTGCCTTGGTAGCTTAAGAACCACCCAGTAAACACAAGCCCAAGCCCAGGTGGATGCAAACATGAAGTAAAATGCATTTACCAAGCTTTTATTTACTTTTACCACAAAGATTTTAAATGGAAGTGTGGGTGCTAATCAGATAAAGAGGCTGTTTTGTGTATTCAAAGTGTAAAAGTTTTAGTCACTTGTGCTCTAAGTAAGTTGCTGCAGTATCAGAAGTTTGCAGTTCCCTCACTAGCTCTATGACCATTGAATAGTGGAGAGAATACAGTAGGCTAAAAACATAATTTGGAGGAAATTAATTTCTCTCTGCTCCACCTCTTCCTGTGAGCAAAAGGAGGGGGAAGACACAATGAAGACATCTGTTCCTTTGAACCCACTCACAGACTTGCTGGGTAATAAAACTGGGGAAGAGGAGAACCTATTGCTGCTCTTCAAGTGGTTGCTAATCGCTGATTGTTGAGTACTGAGGGGGTGAGCTTTTATCATGTTGACCTTCTTAGGGGATATTGAAAAGAAGCTGGCACTGACCTCTGCCAGGATTTAAATCCAGCAGACTCAGAATCCCTTTGTGCCCCTTTCAAAGAGGAGCCAAATCTCAGTCGTATCAACGCTCTCCCCTCCGCCTCAGGGTGGGTGCCTCTGCTGTACTGACCCAGATGCTGCACTCTCCTCTCCTGGATGAGCCCTTCACTGCCAGTATATGACCACAATCAGGGCTGCAGCAAAGTAAAGAGGAGTCCCGCGGAAAAAATAAAAGTATCTAGTCCCCTGGACGCAAAGCATGCCCTACCTCCCATCCACATTTTGCTCTTGTTATCTGTAGTGCTTAAAATCTTGTGGCCATAAGCACAGGGCTGCGGGCTCGTCCCCAACCCCCCACTCCTCCTGCCTAATCTCATTGTGCTGCTTAGTCACAGCGAAGACCACTTTAATGGGTTTAAGTGGCCCTGCTCCTGGCTGGGTGTGTTGTGCTTTATGTTCAGCCTGGGATGGTTGATGTAAGTAAGAGATCAGGTTGCACACGTCTGCTGCTTCAGAGTCCTCCTGTTGTGTCAGCAGGTGCACGCATGAATATTAGGTTTCCCTCAAAGTATCATATCTAGTAACAAAAGCTGTGTAGTAACCAGCATGTTAAAAAATGCCAAGGGGGTGATACATTGATCTCAAACTAATAAAATGTGGAGGACAACCCTTTTATGAGCTCAGCCACAGAATGCAGGGGCAGATGGTCCCTTAAGAGTTTTCCCAGGCTCTTTGAAGTGTCTTAAGGCATAAACCGATGGTTGTGGCACCCACTGCCACTGGTAAGGTTGATGGGGGGCATTCTTAATTGTGGATTTCCAGTCTCCTGTGTATTCTTCTATGACGTTCTCCCTTAGCTAGTGAGGAGCTGTCAGTAAAATGGCCATCTGGGAGACGGTATAAACTCTATAGACCTGGGATGTTTGTTCAGAGTGGGAATGGTTCTGCCTTAACCAAAGGTAAAAAGCAGGCAGCTGCTACAGAGAAGAAAGATGGCTTTGTGCAGTGATGTGAAAACTATGAGCCAGGAGCCTGCTGGTAGATATTTGCAGAGCTGACTGGGTTGGACAGGAAAAGCCTCTTAGGGTTGTGATGGACACAGAGGTATCTCTGTATTAGTGAATGGGATGGAAACCAAGGCTGAGCTGAGCAGAGGCATTCAAGATGAGAGATAAAGTTCCAGGGCACTGAGTGAAATGGCTGATGGCTTCTTTGTGAATGCATGCCTAGTGATTATGGCTCTCAGCACAGCTGAGAGCTGCAGATACACAGTCCCTGAAAAAATTCTCATACAGCCTTATAGAAACAGTCAGAAATCTCTTTGGCCTTTCAGTTTCTCTCCCAAGGTGCAAGTTTGATGAACCCACACAGTGGAGGAGAAACAGGGATTTTGTTATTGTAGGTGGCACTGGAGCGTGATGATGTGATTTAAAGTTATGGGATTCTCTAATTTGTGGCTGTAAACTATAGGGACAGACATATTATGTTATAGAGGTGAGAAAGGAGTACAGGAGTCCCCAGCCACCTCCCTAAACTGTAATGGGTGACATAATGTGAAGGGAAGAGAACGGCACAACAATATAACAGTGCATGTAGTGTGGCCTATGAAGCTGAGCAAGCTAGCAGGGCTAAGCTGCTGCAGTGGCCTGGAAAAAGAATGTGAGAGCCAAACACTGACAGAAGAGAGGTAAGTGAGGCTGGTAAAGCAATAGGCAAGAGGAGAGGCTGGTACTGAATTAATCTAATAGGAGTTTGTTCCAGAATTAATCACTTGAAATATTAACTGATGGAGACTGCTAAGGTGTTAAATGCAGTGTCCCTATTAGGTACAATTGTCCCACACCTCAGGGACCCTCTGAGTGCAGGACTGAAAAAAAAAAATCACCAGAAAGAACCCTGTGTTTCTCCACCCAATGTTTTTATCCCCCTTCTCTCTCTTATGGCGTGGAGCATCTTGAGGTGCTGGGAAGAGCCTTTGGAGACAAATTCTCCCTTAGCAAGAGGAATAGGAGGGAGAACCCAGCACTCATACATCACTAAGCTCCAGAGGAGGCAACAAGTGCCTCTAAACAACAGAAGACTGCTTGATGCCAGCACAAAAGGGTGTAATACGTGCAAGAGCTTATCAAGGCAGAGGAACACAAAGCGAAGGATGTAACTGATGGGAGGCAGCCCTCAAAAATGGCATGTGTGTACTAGTCTGTGGGTGAAGTGAGCAGCTGAGTGGGAGAATGATGCTGCAAGGAAACCTTGTGAGGTCGGGGATGGAGCTGCTCTGTCATTAAATATGTGATAGTACCACAAGCTGATCTGATTATGCGTATAGCTACTCTAGCAGTATGTTTGCCTAGTTTCCATGCAAAGCTATAAGCAGAGACAAGCAGGAAGGAAGGAAATGAAGGTCAAAGTAAGTTTCATTATAATAAATGCATTAAGGTGGTTAAAGGGGAGAGGCAGATCTCTCAGGAATAGGTTGCAACACATTCACTAGGCTGGGTTAGTTTTAGTTTTAACGGAGAGAGAAAATAGAGCAGAGCAAAGAACACAAGTTAGATAGAAAGGGATACTCTGTCTACCCAGTGGGTAGGAATTCAGGCTGATAGACTTTAATGGGGTGTCTGGGAGAGGTTTGATCATATGTGCTAGCATCAGGAGCTCTCCTCGTCCTTGAAACATATTGCTTATCTGGAGTAACTGTGAACACGAAAATGCAAAACTTAGCCAATTTTACTCATCTGTCAGGGCACTAGATGGGAGCAGTACAACCATATTTAGAGGAGGTTACAACACTGCCTAGCAGAGGTTATAATACTGCCCAACCACCTTCACAGAAAATAGGTTTTTACACTGCAAGGTAGCTTGAATAAATTATTTGATTCCCTTCGCTAAAGCAGCTTTTCTGGCTACACAAACATTGTACAACATGGTTGTACAGCATACTGTGTTCTATCCTAGAGGCAGAGGAAGAGCCACCATGGATTTGGTTAGCAGATCATGTGGGGGTCTTCTAAGATGACAGGAGCACCAGGAATGCAAGCTGTAATGAGAGTGTGTCTTGGAACAAACCAGGCTTGTTCTTTCTTTTCTCTGTCAATTCCTAGCCAGTACTGAGTTGGTAGTTAAGATTTGTATGCAACACTAGTGAGTATGGACTCCACTGTGTGCTGGGACTTAGAGGACACTTGAAGGAAAAGGCTGGAAAAGAGAACCTGTGAAGTATTGTTCTCCTTTGTCCTTTTCTTGAAGTGCTAGCCTTGGGCCTGAAATGTCCTGGATGGAAAAATTGTTTCTAATAACCCACAATGCTATTGGCTTCATGGAAGTGAAATCTCCGTTTCCACACTGCTCTCTCTTCACCCTGCCTTTCAAGACTGAGTTTGGTGCAGACCCCTGTGGTGCTGCTAGGAAGAGCAAAGGGTTGCAATAGTGTCCTGGGAGCCACTACCTAGCCCTGCCATAGTCCAGCAGGCTGAAGGCAGGGATCTGAAACCGTTCATTAAAGCTCAGTGGGCTCTCAGGTGTGAGTTTTGCTGTTCACACTACCCACGGTGTGATGGGCAGAGGGACATCTCAGTACCCTACTTGCTATTTGGCTAGCTCTGTGCAGAGAATGGGTTATTTCTAATCTGAGAGTTGCATTGAGTCTAGAGTTGTTTCTGGAATTGCTTCCCTTTGCTTGGCCTGAGCTGTTCAAGGAAAGTGCTACAGCGCAGGTAGACTCAGTCAGGAGACAGGGAAATGGACCCTGAGAAATAGACCTTAAATCTATGATTCTGCTTCAACAAAAAAGAAAATAAAAGTGCTATGAATGTCCTATTAGGGTGCAGATTATTGCCCACAGATTTTTCTCTAGTTGGAGCAGAGCCCACCCTTGGGAGCTTGCACCCAGCTTCCCTGATGGTTCCTCAGGAACGTGAGCAGCTGCTGTCTTCCGCAAAGCATAAGGTCCCAGCCACTGTGCAGGGAACCACAGAGCTGTCGGGCCCTGCTTTGGATGATGTTGATGCTCAGTGCTGCTGTCAGGCTGCCTGGGACCCAGGATGGAGGCAGGCTCTGGGGAGACCTTTTCTGGTGTCTCGGGGTTGTACAGTTAGAAGAAACCTCAGGGTCTTGCATCCTTTCCTGAAACAACCAGACAGCTGGTTTTACAGGCAGGGCGGTGGACTCAGTAGGCAGTTGCTTCTGCTCTGAGGTGGTTGTAGCTCTAGTCTGACTGACGCATAGCTATCTGCAGGGTGGGATGGACAGAGAAAGTGGTTTTTGCTAACAAATCCCCATATCTTCCCTTTTGTCCTGACAGCATTCTTCTATTACAGCTCTTCTTGCTAATCTCCCATATATCAGCTTTAATTTAGCAGTGTGCAAACCAGACAAAGTTTGTCAGTTCTTTCCCCTGGAGCAGGATTTATGAGCCAGCAGTGCTAGAAGGGATGCATGTGCCCTGGTGCCTTCCTCTCTTTGCCCCATTCTCCACTATGCAGTGGGATTTGTCCAGACTGATAATACTGATATCACTTGCAGAAGCACTCTGCCCTGACCTGTTGTTGGCTGAGAGAGAAGGGTTTTTTTGATCATCAGGCCTGGGCCAGATTATAATCTTTCTCTTCCTTCTAAAGCAGCCATAGAGCAGCCCAAACTGGTGAGATAATGCTCTAGGAAAGAAGCAGCTTAAAATAATGAACTCCTGAACTGTTGTATTTGCTACCGTGTTTTAAGAGGAGTCTCCTCTTTGTGCTAACTCCCTTTTTCCCCTAATGGGAATGGCAGTGAGTGGGGTGGAAAGGGTGATTATGATATGAATTCTGGTTGACTTCCATGCTGCAGAAGAACTACGGGCACCAATAAACTTAAGAGGTGGCCATTGAAATGCAAGCATTTCCCATGATCCATAGTTAGAGCATGGAGCATGCTGCCCTGTGAGACATGAAGGCCAAAATACAAACAGGTTTAAAAGAAGTTGTGCAAATTCATAGAGAATTTGTCTGTCAGTGGCTATTTAGCATTTACAAGTGTGCATGCAGAAGCCTTGAAGACACACATTGCTGAAAGGTGGGGAAGGTGTATCAGAGGAGGTATTGCTGAAGGCTACTCTGCCTTTTCACACTTTCCCCTGAAGTTTTTACTCCTTGTCACTGTCAGAGAATCTGTGGTAGGTGAACTGACCCAGGATTGTTTTTCTACTGTTCAACACTGACTGTTGCTTTGTCACGATCTTTCTCCCACCCCTGTCATTTTTGCCTTTTGCACAGAGACTTGTCACGCAGGCATCCCAGTCGGAGCCTGCTTGCGTGAGGCATCGTCCTAATGAGCACTGGAGCTCAGAAGTTCCCTTTTCACACAAGTAGGGCAGCTGCTCCGGTGTGGGTGAGAGAGGAAAGGCAGACGCAAGTATCATGAGCAATGAGGGTGTTTAAAAATAAATGGCACAGCAGTTCAATTGTGCAGACAGGTCAGCTGTTTTGCTTTTTTCACCTGTGTGAGCTTCTCTGATGTGCCCGCCATTGTATTTTGCAGCTTGATACCTTCTCATTCCTCCTTCATTTGCTGAGCCCTTATTTCTGGCACTTTGACTACAAGGATCTCAAAGTATGTTAAAGAGATAATTGTTAAAGAGATAAATGCATCAGTCTTCTGGGATCTTATACTACCCTCAGTCATAGCAGTGGAATATAAAGTATATAATCCAACCCCCCTTTCAGCCCCTCTTTTTCAAGGGGCCTGGATATGAAACTTGAGGTTTGCTACTGGGAAGGTGATGCTCCTAAGTGTTTGACTAGTGTCTGGATTGGTGGCTTGTACACCACAGGTTCTTCTCTCTGGGACCAGCCAGGGATGTGCTCTGTAGCAGACTGTGGAGCACAGGCTTTCTTAAGGATTTTAATCCAAAATATGTAATTCACAAAGCTCGTCATGCTGGAACAAACGTTATGACCAAACATGAACAGCTTTTAGTTTGTGGGCCTGATTGGCTGCGTGTTTTTCTACCTTCCCCTCCTTCACCTGCTAACCCCTCTGCTAATTACTTTTCGTCAGGTTTATCTGATATTTCTTAGTAGACTGGAATATTGTCAGCCATTCATTAGATGCTTTGGACCTTTGTTGAAATGGCTTCTTCCTGGAGGGGGGTTCAGGCTTTGGTGTCCATCCTGCAAAACTTCAGGGTGGAGAGAGACTTCCCATGTTGGAAATGCTGGTCTGTGACCTGTTATCTGCTGCAGTTGGTTACCTTTTGGCTTGGACTGCTAGGCAAAGGCATCCTGACAATGTTCAGTGCCAGCTTTTTCCTTCCTACCAAACTCTTCATGCAGCACACTAATGTTGCTGGGTTTCTCTTCCAGTTTTCTTCTGATGCATGCACCTCTTTTCCCCAGCTCTCGCTCTGCCCCTGTCACCTTAGCACCCACCATGAGGCTTTGGGTGAGACTTTCAAACACACACTGGGTCAGCCTCTTCACCTCCAACAGCAGGTGAGACAGATGGCTGGGTTGATTTTTAAGGCCATACATATGTGTTAGGGTACCTTACTGCATTTCTGTGACTTTAGGGAGCCTGTGTGCTCAGAGATAATACAATGCTAGTCTATGTGCCACAAAAATTTGCAACTTAAAGCTCTTTAATTAAGTAGAACTGTTGCATTCCTTTAGGACTACTTGTATGTTTCATCTAAACTCCCTTCTCAAACAGCACATTAAAATGTGACTGTTCTCAAAAGCTGCATGTGTAGCCTTTCTGGCATATGCAAAAGAGGTGCTATTGGTTTTACCTTAGCTTTATTCCCTAGCTAGTCATGAGTTCATGTATTTATTCGTGTTTGTTTATTATTTGCGATGCCCAGCTATGTAACCTCATTGCTTACCCCATTCTGTAATCAGTTCTTCCCTTCTAGCAGGAAAGAAAATAAGCGCATACTGCAGCTTGTGTTACAAATTGCCAGTGTGCTTGTGTATCTCAGCATTGACTGTGTAGCTGCTCTGTGCCTTCATGTCTTGTGAAAGCTCACAGAGTAAATGTTTTATAGGATCCAATCCAGTTCCCACTTAATGGAAAAAATCTTACTGGTTTCACTGGTATATGGATCAGTCTTTTAATCCTATGAAGGAATGTAGCTGTATTCTTCTGTGGATTTTAGCATGACTGTATGCTGAATGCCATAATGACTGCTGCAATATTAGCCTGCATATTTTCCATCGGGGTGTGAAATCATCTTGATGTTTGGAACTGCTCAGATATTTTTCTAAACCATTGCTTATCTCTGCATGGGAGCACTGTGCTGTAATAGCCTTAGGACTGATTGAATATTGCATGCTACCGGACTGTGAGTTCCCCCTTAATCCAGGGGATTCCTGCAGTCTTTTTGAAAACTAGGATAAGGAAAGGGGAGGAGGATGTGAGAAAGATTTTTAAAAGGAATTTGTAACGAACCTTTGCAGACAAACAGTTAGGTATTATAGGTCTGTTAGTGTGGTTTTCTGTATAAACTGACCAATGTCTTACTTGGAAGCCATTCTGTAGATTTCCATCATGTTTTTAATCTTTGTAGCATTACTGAAGCATATCTAAATGCTACCAAGAAGTTTTCACTGACTTATAGATAAGTGGGGTCTCTGACAATGTTTCAATATAATATTTAAATTTTTTTGGCAGGAGTGCTGCATATACAGAGAGATTTAGAAAATAATTTAAAAATAATTTTTTTGTGTTACTAGCACCTCCTACATTGAGACACAAAGTAGAATCCTATATGGTGGGTTTTTCTTTCTTTATGCTGTCAGGTTTAACTTGCTGCGCTGGATTCATCCCGAAGAGTTCATCAGAAACTGGCTACTTTCTCTGCTTCCACATTGAGCCTGTTGCTTTCATACAGTGCCAAAATAGTGGCTGCAGATACTAACGTCACAATTTCTGTAAAGAACAATCTTCTTAAGAAAACCAAGACCATGCAACTTCCTCTTCCCTTTCCTCTGGATATGGCTTTTCTTTTTCTGTCCATAAAAGCTGGTTAACTTTTAACCTTGTTTAGTTTTCCTTGGAACTGACAGATCCGACTACTGATGTGCCATTTCTCTGAAACAACTTTGCAAATCATTTCCTTTACATGGCAGAGTGGATGCATGTCCCTTCGGGGTTGTGGAAGGCACAAGCTACAGTATGCTGGCTGCCTTGTTTTAGTTCCTGTTTCAGAGGGATTTTTTGCTGCACAGTTGCATTTCTGCAGACCACTTGTCAACCTTCTTGTATCCTTTTGCATGGCAGTGGGAGAGCCAAATGCCACTGAGTCAGAAGGTTAAACAGATTGTGAGGATCAGCTGCAATGGCTGAATGGTGCAGCTGAAGCCCTTGGCTGAAAATTTGGTACCCTGAAGTCTTAATGACCTTGTGCAGCGCTTCAACAATTGTTTTTCAGAAGGGGACCCATCTTTGACCTTTTTCTATGGAGAAACAGAGCTCCTGTCGCAGGCTCATCCCAGTACACTGACAGCATCAAGACAACAACATGTCAATAGTGTCTTCCCAGGCCTTGCTGGCAGATGAGAGCAGACCTTCCTTAAGCAATTCCTGGTTTTTCTGGCCTTTGTTGCTCGGAGACCCATGTACCCAGCAATGGCAATGAGCTGTAGAGCCCTGCCATCCATCCTGCGTGTGGATGTGGAAATAGCAGCTTCCAGGCCACTGATGGTGACAGCTTGGGGAGAATTGTCTTGGCACAAGGAGTGCAGAAGTGCTTTACTCGCATTTGGTGCCAGATGTCTGCTTATTTCTGGTGACTGGAGTAACGCCAGCTCTGGGGTGGGTGTGGAAAAAGGGATTTGGGCAGTTAAAAGCAGGATGGGGAAGAGCGGTCAGGCCTGGCTGCTCCTCAGTGCTTTACAGGATCTTCTTACAGCAGAAGCCTTAAGGGCCTGGGTGTCCTGCTGCAATACCCATGGGCAGCCCTGTGATCTGTCCCCAGACTCACTCCTAACTACTCTCCTTTTTTAACATCCATGTGAAATATGTGGGGGTCTGGCCTCACACGTGCTTGGCACGAACAGGGTCAGAAACATGCCTCTGAGCATGGGAAATATGCTCTTCCCGGGAAGTCTGGCCAGGAGCACAACTGGAGCAAGTCAGATATGCATCACAGGGTCAGGATAACGATTAGTCCTACCCTTCCCCCTAGTTGTAATTAGCTGTGGTGATGTCACCCTCTGTTCTGACTTCTCACTGGCATTAATTACAGAGCTGCAAATTTCCTGCCTTTCCCTTTTAATCACTCTCTGGGAAGCTCAGAGTTTACACCCTCTGTTTAAAGTCTGCCAGCAAACTTCCTCATCACATGCTACAGGCTCCAACCTCTTGCTTGTAGCAACACCTGGAAATAGGCTTGACTGGGGTGCTTGCTCAGTTGCCTTTCCGAATGTGAACACTTCTGGGTTAGGAATGCTCCCTCTGCTTCTCTTGAGCTTGTCTCCTTCCACCCCATTTCATTTTGGATTTAGTCCTGAGGAGTAAGAAATGTTTAAAACCCACAGTGATGTTACCTCTCCTGTTAAGGAAATTCTGTCCCCTCTAGGAAATGCAATTTCTCCAGCTAAGCTGAGCTATAGCCTTAATACTAGTAGTGGAGAAATTGGTGTAGGAACCACTAGATGAGCCTGTTTCTGTTGAAGATATCCTCTCTGCTGGTGGGACAGGGTTTGGGAAGTCTGAACTGGAGCACTTCTGCACAGCTTGAGTGGCCTGGGATCCATCATAGTCCTGCAAGGACCCTACAGCCCTCTGCTTGGACCGCACTGCGGATGGGCTCTGCCTGTGCAGCTTAAACCTTGCTTCAGGGGCTGTGGCTTGAACCCAACCAGTAGTGTCTTGTAGGACATCTCTGTCACCCATGGGACCCTCATGAGCTCTGTGCAGCCTCTAATCATTGGGGTCAAGTGGGAAGGGTAGGAGAGTACTGTTAGAGGGGTGCGGGAAGGAGATAACGGTGACTGCACTAAGAGTTGTCAGGGGAGAGAAGGACTCGGGCTGTTGAGGGCAAATGAGATCCTGGGGGCCAGAAATGTCAGCATGAGCTGGCTGGACTTATAACCAGTTCAGAGGGGGCAGTCCTGGTTAAGTGCTGAGGCTCCAGATCTGGTCGGTCAACCCCAGAGCCAGGCTGGTGCCGAGAGAAGGAGAGGAGCCCGTCTCCTCTGTTGGGGTGCTCCTCTTACCATGTGGGTATGCAGGGCTGCCTGTATCACCGAGCAGGCTACCCTATGCAGCTTCCATGCTATGCACAGAAGCTGACGCAGGATGTGAGGAACCAAGGATCTGGACTAATACTCCTCCATTTAGAGAAAATCATAAAAATACGGTTCAGATCCTATTTGAGGAAGCTAAATCCAGAGCATCTGTAGTGGCATTTGAAGGGTTTATTTTACTATTGCTGGATGATATTTCCCCCTGATCTTCATACTTGTTTTGCAGCCATTTATTTTCCTGGATGACTTCTCAGCCTTGTGCATTTTGCTCTGTACAGACCTCAGCAAGGTGGCCTTGTGGCTCCTTCAGTCAAGCATCTCCCAGTCAATCCTCCTTTTGTTTTGGGTGTCTCTCCCCTTTCAAGTGGGGTGCGTCTATTACAATGGATCCGTCAGTAACATGAGGGGGAACATATCCCATAATCAGGAACGTTCTGTCTAGAGAGAAGTGTTTATTATACACAACTTGTTAGGGACTGTCAATCAACCAGGATCCCTTTGTTACTCCATAATGCATCATTAATGATGGCTGCTGCTGTGCATTTAATTTCATTGCACACAAGGGCCTTGTCTCTGTCTCCCCATCCCCTTCCCCCTCTTTATAATCACCAGCACAGAAGAAATTAATACATTGATCCAGGGAAGGAGAGCTACAGGCTTGCTATAGGCTATGTTCGATGTCCTTGCTCTCACTGAGTTGTACCTTACTCTTGGAGAAATCTCTTGGATGTCAGTAGAGCTATTTTTAGATTACTACTTGCTCCGCATCCCGAGGAAGGGAATTGGTATCTGCCTGCACACATACATGAGCATGGATAACTAACTGGACATGTAAAGAAAGGCCAGAGGTATCTCATGAAAATGATCTGTTGAGTACTGGGGATGCATATGCCGCATCCTTTTCAGCTCTTCATTTCTGTCCCCGCCCCTCTGGATCTTTGAGCCCTGAGAACATGCTGATGCTTTGCTGATTGTCATTTTGCTTATTCAGCCCATCTCAATTAACTTAAAAGAAGAATATTCAACTCCTCCAGGGCTTGTGAAAGGTGGCTGAGAGAAACAAGCTTACTGGAGGCTATAAATTCATTGAGAAAGGCAGTGCCTCCCCTGGAATTTTTTAGGAAACCACAAATAGTGAAAAAACCCCAACCCTGAAAATCCCCAGTTAAGACTGCTAAGAGAAAAGGCTAGTTGTAGTGTGTTTTGTTTGTTAAATAAACCTAACTGTGGTTTGGGATTGGCCTGTTGGAAGCCCTGAAGCTGATTTTCCCCTACTGTCAAAGTTTGCAGCCTTCACCTGCAGCTGAAATTCAGCATGCCAGTAATGGCTAGGATAATTCTGCCTTCTGGCTGGAGTCTGCTCATTGGTTTTGATTGGTCTCCCTGATTTATTTCTTTCTCTTTGAGTATCTCGAGGGCTTTTTTTGAGCGGAGAGGGCCAAGCCCTGGTGTGGGCTATGGATACTGAACTCTCTGGTTTTTGTTGCACTTCCCAGGATTAGAAGTTACTTGGGTTGCCTGAGTCCTTTCCTGCTCTGTGGAAAATCCAATCCTGTTTTGTGGTCCTGAACCAGCTGCCTGGTGTCTATCTCAGCACCAAATCTTGCATAAGTCTTTATGCGGTGCTGCCTGCTCATATTATATGTCGCTTAGGTGCACAAGACACTGATATGTTTGTTCACGTGGAAATGGTGGTTTGTGTGGTCATTCCAGCATGAAAGCAGGGAGTGGCTTGTGTTGAGGGTAAGACACTCTCACGAGTATTTCTGCTCCATTCTCCTGGGTTTTTCCAAAGGAGGTCCCCTCCTTGTCCTGTTACCTGTTTCACAGAAAGACCTGCAGCTACTTCCCATCAGTCCTGAGGACACTGCATGAGGAGAAGGAAATTCGGTCAACTTCAAATGGACTTCTTTAATTCTCTCTCCCTACGTCCTTGGCTCCAGGCCATAGTCTTTTGGGATTTCCCCCTGGCAAACAGCTTTGGCAGACTGCTCCAGGCTGGGTTCCAGCTTGTTCGCCTTTGTCCCCTGTGTGTTGGGGCAGCCAAGCCTGGCTGTGGGTTTCTGGTATTGCTGGATGGGATCCCCCTCCTGTCCATCTGCATGGGCACGACCTCTCCCTTGTGTAAAAGTGAGGGACGAGGAAGCTATGCATGTGTCCTCCACTGGTTTACAAGCGGGAAAAGCTTGCCTCTACTGCTCATGGCCAACTCTTTGGCCTTTCAGTGAAGAGAGCATCCTGCTCAGGAAGGCAAAGGCCATGAGCAGAGCTGTTTTAAACACCTGGTAAGCAGAGCTGTTGCAAAAACCTTTGATAACTTTCCATCTGAAGGGAGTAACTCACAAAACTGCTTTGCCTCAATTTTCCATTGTAAAGGAAAAATAACAAGATTTGATGTTTTTTTTTCTGGAACAGAACACTTGAGGTTTTTTAAAATGTTTTGCATATTTTCTATTTGCTGTTCCTGTACCCAACTATCTGAAATATTTTTAGATTCTTCCTCTTGTGAATAATTTTGGAGGTTTTATGTCCTTTGTTTCAACTCAAAAGGAAATCAGATTTCAAAATGTTTAAATCCTGGTCATAATGGTTTTCTGTCTTCTGCACTGCTCTGTAGATTTTTTTTGATATTTAACAAACACAGAATTTAGCACAGAGAAGGAAAAATTTAACCTTTTGTTTCTGATTTTTTTTCTAAGACCCACCAGTTGACTGGAATCACGTTTCTGGAATTGCTTTCTCCACTCTAAGGTTACTTTCTCCCTCCACTCAGCACTAATTCTGGGGCCTCCAGTGGCCCACCAATGGAACAAATGTTTTTTTGCTGGGCTGTGAACCTGTTTTTCCAGGATAAGAACATGCCACTTGGGTTAAGGGAGTCACCATGCATTCACCATGGTGCTGAGAGCATAAAGTGGCTCTCAGTGTGATAACTTGTAGAGTTTATACAATTTGGCAGAGATCTTAAATGCTCATTACTGGGAGGAAAGTGTGAAGATGTAGTGACCAGTCTTTCCTAAAAGAGAAAGAAATTGTTGGCTTAAAATTTTGTTGTCCTCTTTGGTTTGACCCTGTAGGCTGAATTCAGCCCTTGGATTTCAGTAAATGTATCTATTAAAAAGGATTTACCAATTTATCTGCTAGTACTTTCTTCTCCTTTAGTGGAAGGTTCTTCAGAGAAGATCTTGCCATGCAGTAAATGGGTGCTGAATTTCATCTACAAGACAAACTGCCTGAGAAGCTTAACTGTCTCGGTCTTTGTGATGGTAGGAGACTGAGCAAGAAGTTGGTATGAGAATGAAACTCAACTTCACATTCCAGGTTCTTTGCAGAGTTTTGTTCCTTTACATCCAGTGAATTTTCAGGCTTGCTTTATCTTCAGGATGGAGCTATAAACCTTGGTACCTCCCCCCTCATTCATGGCTACTGTAGAGCAAATAATTAATTATGGAGCCTTAAATCACTGCTTGAAGCCGTAACATCAGATCATCATTTCCTTTAAATGTCTCTGGCATAGGTTCACTATCTCTGATTTTCATGTCTCACTAGTTGCTATTTTTACATGTTTTATACGGAAGAGGCTGCACCAAATAAAGCTATGTGTTGTAGTAAGTGCTTGCGGACTTCAAAATGGCTCCCACTCTTTTGTGTGTCTTCTAACCTGAATTCCCAGCTCAGCTTTTTACTCATGCCAGGAAATGTCTCCTACCTTTGAAACTCCTCTTGAGAGATGAAAGATTAGCTTTGTGCTGTCAGGAGCTGTCATTTCAGGCAATTAGAAATAGATCAGCTGATGTAGTTTTGCAAATACCTTGCTTTCCTGCAACTGCTTCATTTCTGACTGGTTTTGAAGATTACATGCAGGGTAACTCTTCCTGATTACCCACATGCACTCTTTGTTTCTGCCTGCTATTTTCTGGCTGCTTTCTCACTGCTGGTAAAGTTTTTGGTAGCTAGTAATGCTGCCGTGAGGTAGCTTTATTTGTAGTGTAAAAGAGGGGTGGAAGTGGCAAATTTCTCCCTCCTAGTTGACCCAGTCTCTGAAGAAGGAAACAGAGAAAACAGGAGTTGTTATTGCTGAAGGCAGAGGCAAATAAAAAAGCAGCTTTTATTGCCCTAGAGATCTGTCCTCTACTAGGACTGAGAGGAAACATGCAGCAGGAGCTAGAGAATTGCATTGATAGAGTGAAACTCTTTGCATGCCCTTCAGCTTTCCTTAGGAAGTGCCTGCCAACCCTCTGCTGAGCACCGATCCCAACCCACCCATCTGGTTTTATGGTCTCTCCATATAGGTGCTTCTGCTTTCATCTGTGTCTAGGTTAAATATTGCCACCTGAAATATGCAGTTCCCAGAGGAGACACAGTCAATGTTAGTGAAAGGCTGGGATCTGTTTCTTTGCATTTTAGGTTGAATTTGGATTATAAAATAAGTGTGGGAGAGTGAGGGAGAGGCTGAGCCATGGCACTAGGAGGAACACAGCCCTCTTTGGTCACCTCTGCATTGCTTCCAAAGCATCCTGTATGTATGTGAAATTACGAACTCCAGGGCCTGGTTATGCTGCCAACTCCATTTTGGCTTTCACCTCTGTCTCTGAGCCTGTATTTTAACTGAAGTAGAGCTAGCAGGCAGTTAACCTGAGTGCCCTACCTTGGAGATGTGCTACCCTAGATAATAACAGTTTCTACCCAACTGTTGTTTGAAAGAGGTCTCCTTGACAACTAAGTTTTTTGGCAGGGATCCGTTATCACTGGATGGAAGCTAAACGGGGAGCCTGGAAGGTACCCAAATGCCAGGAGCTGGCCTGTCTGCTATGGCAGACATCTTCAATGGCAAAGGCAGAGGAGGGTCTGCCCGCATGCAGAAATAGCGAGGCAGTGAGGCTCCTAGCTCCCTGTGCGCACGTGGATGGGGGGGAAGGAAAAAGGACAGGTCTCAAGGCGCATTGTGTTCAAAACTTTGTTTTGTCACAGGCTCTGAGCCCCTGGGGGAGCCTTTTGTGAGAGGGTCTGAAGGGTGGAAGACTCTGGGCTCTGGGGCTGAGCGACTGTGCCCCTGATGCATCAGCTGAGCGCTGAAAAAGGCCAGGACTTGGACAGATGGAGGGATGGAGGTTGGAGGCGGGGGAGGCTGGCCTCGCGCCAGCCTGTGGAGTGGGGTGGGCAGATCACAGAGAGGAGCTGAAGGGGGGTCAGAGGAGGATAATCCTCAAGCGGCGATGAAGGCTGCAGCTGTTGGTGTTAGAGCATGGCATTGCAGAGGTTTTCTGCTGCTGTGCTGTGGGTATCAGCAGAAGTCTGCCAGCCCTGAGAGCTGGGTGAAACGGGGTGCTGACGGGCTTGTCCCCTTCCTTTGGTCAGTGTCCCAGGGGATGTTCGGGGACATTCAGCTGAAGGTGGAGGAGCCTGGAGGTGTGCAGAGCCCTGGACAGAGCCTTGTCCGGCGTGGAGTGGGGTTGTAAGACCTATGACAGTAGCTGGAAGGGAAGGCAGTGTGCTGCTGGAGCTGGTATTTGGATACGCTGGTATGTGTTGCCTTAGAATAACTGCTGAGCTCAACTTGCATTTTTGTCCCGCTTTGCACCAAGCCACAGTACTCTGCCCTGTCTGAATGCTTCTTCCCAGGTGCCCCAATGGGACAAGCGGGACACTCTGGTGGGAACGATCGTTTCACACTGAGCAGGGAAGCAAGCAAGGAGCACAGCAGTAAAGCTGGTGAGCAACTGAGGGCTCTCCAGGCCCCTGGAAGCCACTCGTTACTGTCCCTGGCAGAGGCACCCAAGTTGTGCTGCACTGCAGGACCTGGCAGGCAGGCAGTGGTCCCTGTAATAGAGCCTTTCGCTCCTGCTCTCTCTGGCATTTCTAACTCCTCCAGTACAAGTGTTGGTTGCTGCTGTTTTGCTTTGAGTCTGCAGAGAGTTTGGCTGGGTGGAAGATGTGTGAAGGGATATTAGAAAATCCAGCAGAGTTCCCAGTGTGAAAGTGGGCACCTAGAAGATCACGGCGAGGCAGAGACCATTAGGTGCTGGGAAACTGCATCCGTGCCCTCCAGAGAAGGGAGCTCTCTGCCCTGGGAAGAATCTGCCCTGCCCTTGCCATCCCTAAGGCTGCAGGCAGATCCCTTTTTGGAGTGTTTTACCAGGGCATGACTGTCCCAGGGAACAATACATGGAATCCTTCTATCCCTTTCCTAGCTGGTGCCACCTCTCCACCTCTCTGTATGAGGCCCAGTGGGTTTCACTTTGCCATTGTTTTAACTGGTAAATTTGTAGAGAGAGCTGATGCCAGCCGTCCAAGGGGAACCTCAGAGGGAAAAGCAGTGAGCTGGTTTGCTAAACTTGAGGCACTCAACAGCTATGAGTTGGACTAAAAATAAAAACTCTTGGTGTATTTTTATTTCTGTTCTGTTTTCTTCCGCTTTTTAAGTCTTTCTGAGCCTTATCTCCTTCAGGGTATTCTCAGTTATTTGCAGCTGTGATGGATAGGAATTGCTCATTTCTTTTCATAAATTTAAGCTGAGACTTTTGCCCCATCTTAGGACTCCAGAAACTGTGGAATTCAGCAAAAACACAGACGCAGAAGACAAGTAAGAATTGGCAATATGGCCAATGGATCTTCTTCTGTGCCAAAAATGGTTTGTAACAAAACATAATAGTCATTACTGCCCAGGTGGCAGGGGCTGTTGATAGCTACTGTCTCAAAAATGCAAACAGGTCTCCATTTTCCTCTCTCTTGTTACTGGGAAGTTTGAGATCTGGCTCAAACTCTGCCAGCAATTCTGTGCGAGAGCTGTCTAAGACCAGCCCCAGGCCTGCTTGTTCTCATTCTCCAACTTGGGATGCGCTGGAGCAGGCAGATCAAATAGTTACAAAGGGTGTGAATAAGCCTTTGGAAAGAGCAAGGAGGCGGCTTGTTTTATGTTTGCTTCCCGGTGTTTTGTGTGAGTCAGGGAGCTGGTGGTGGTCCTACTTTCACCTCGCAGAGAGCAAAAGTAAGAGCCCCATACTAATTTGCTGAAAATAGCTGAAAGCCAGGCTCTCAAGATAGTCCCAAGAGATTGCAAGTCCTCTGTCTATTGATTCTTTTTCTTCGCCCTTCAACTTAACAGCTTTTAAAAGACAGTAAAACAGAGGAAGAGCACGCGTGCAGCCCACAGCATGTGGCTGTCTGTCCCAGCCCTCACCTGGATGGCGCGCGCGTGTGACTTGCCGGGTGCACACGAGTGACCACAGGGCGGTCAGTGGGATGGTGTGCGGAGACAGACATCTGAAGCAACAGAGAAGAGGTAAAAAATGTCTTCCCCTGTTACCCTGGAGGCTGCTGGCATGCCACTCTGCTGCACGGCAGCAGAGGGGCTGGCTCTCCACCATCACACACCAACTCTGCCCTGAGCACTCGGGTCAAGGTGGTTTACACCTGAGCGGGTCACGTTTCTAGCGGTTGTGGCGTGCCCCTGCCATCCTCCAGTGCAGCGGACAAAATAACAGTTGAGTGCCTTGCAATGATACCAGCTCGTGATTGCATTTTTTGTTTCAGTTTTTAATCAAGAGTGATGTTAAATTTTATGCTCTCATTAAAGCTCCAGCTTCTGGAGCCAGTAAATGATGCTGCGATAATCCCAGCTTTGTTTCTGAGCAGGAGAAGGAAGTCTAGAAAGGCAGTCTGGCACCTTGTAGCCTGGGGGCAAGGGTAGCAACGAGCCCCGAGTTCCTTTCCTGTTTCCATAGGCCAAGTCCATACATGAGCTCCCGTTACAGGTTTTGAACACAAGGGTTGGCAGAACAGCCTCTGGTCTAGCTGGCGTGTTGGGAAAAGCAGGAAGAGTGCTTTGACTTGCATGGGATCTAAGGCTTGTGTGATGGCCACGTATTCAGGTCAGCTCAGCTGAGCAGAAGGGGAAGTAAGTGAGAGAGGCTGCTGTCACTTAGCCATTGGTGTGGGGAATACAAGCTGTGGTTTGGGGGCTCACTGAACCAGGGCTGTTTACATGCTGAGCATCTCAAGCAGGCAAGAGAGCCAGCCATCTCCCAGCATTTGTCCTTCATGCAATCAAGCGATTGCTCTTCAGCCACACAGGCTCCCTGAAGCCCAATTCCTGCATTTCCTCCCTGCTTTAAGCAGGCTTTGCTTCACTTGTTTCTACATTTGTTTCTTCTGTTACACAAACTCTGGTCTCGGGCTTCTGAGCTGAAATACTTTGGGCTTTCAAAAGCATGACTCTGAATTGAAGAGTCCCTGGCTCCTCTCTGCTGCGTGGCCAGCTCATCTTACCCTTCGCAGAGTGAGCAACAAAGTCGGCGAGCTAGTGCGTGTTGCTGTTCAATGCTTAAAACCCATGTGTGTCTTCTGAACTGCCACAGTTTTGCTTGAAACTCAGACCACTCTCCTTTGGATTCAACAATTATTCCCCAGTGAATCTGCAAGCTTTGTGGCCCTGTGAGGGCTCTGTTTGCCACTTCATTCACTTCTTCTCGTTCCTCTGCTATTTTGCGGACGTGTGGCTGTCCTCAGGACTTTTATCATCCCTGCTATCCTGACTTTCCCCAAGGAGAGGATTTCCTCCTGTGGTCTGTAAACTACTCCTCTACCCAGCCCCCTTGCAACAAGTGATCTGCCCCTCGCAATGTCTGACTGCTGGGGCCGGGCAGACATTCCCTGCACACCAGCCCTTTCCTTTTAACTGGGGTGGAATGGGAAAATGGGTATGGATATTCAGAGTTATCCACCCACCTCCCTGTTTTCCAGACTCCTGACTGAGGATGGGTTGCAGGGGAACAAGAACATGACAGGACACCCTGCATCCTGCCCTGGAGCATCGGTGAACCTATGCCATATGGAGTGCTGTCCAGGGGTTATGTTCCAATACCTGGACGACAGTTCTGGAGCTTGAAACAGGCTCGCTGGTGTGTTGCTTCTGGATATGTTTGTCTTGAGCCAGCAAGAGAGATATCCCAGCAGTATTTCCCATGAGAGCCTCTGAGCAGTGTTTCCAGGGTGGGGAGTGTTCTAGGGTACGTCTGCTAATGAGAAATATGTGTTTGTGTCATCCATTAAGTTTTCTGCTGGCTTACAGCTAAAGTGTGGGTGTGACAATAGCTATTTAAATGCAGCTTCAGAAGTGTTTGTAGGAGATACCCAGCATCCCCTGAGAGCTGATTGCTGTTGCTTGGCACGATGCTACAGTGCGTGCGGTGGCAGCGTTACTAACATATTGCTTGTGGTAGCTAGTTTGCTATTTCTGTAAACTCAAAGGATACTCGGTTTTGTTCCTTTGATGCTCCCTCATTCCAGATGTGTTATACATTGCCAGATGTTCACAACTGGCTGTGTTAGAGCACAGACATCTAAGGCTGCATTAAGTGCACCCGCTAACCACTCTGGACTTCTTCCTTCGCTTGCCCATAACTCAGCTAACACACAGACAGTTTGATGGATCTTGATACTACTGGTGGAGTCATGCTGTAACCTCCTACCTATTCTACAGCACATTGCTCACATCAGAGGGTCTGTATCTTGAATCTCTGAGGAGTCACACTGACAAAATAGGAATAAAATGTCTTTGAGTAAGAAGCTAGTTTTGACTTCCAAATGTCTCTGCTATTTAGGCCCATTTTAAATTTTTTTACTTAAGAAATTTTATACACAGGATTAAAACAGGCAAATACCACTTTACAAGAACACTGTGGGGTTTTTTTTCTTTTTCTTAATGCTTTCATCCCTTCCCCCACCTCCAGGTAGACTCCATTTATTGCCCTGAAACAGCTCCAAAATCTTGCTCTTCAAATATATAACATGAGTGTATGTGCGTTCCCCCTTTGTATTTAAGTTGGAATGCTCCTAGATTACTTTTGTTGTGTTCACTGTGTTCTGAGGATGAAAATAAATAAGGGAAACTGATTAGTTAGGTGTTGATTTCACCTTCGCCTTTAGTCTAAATCACCAGAAGGCCGTGTCCTTAAACCAAAGTACCTGCTTCCATTGAACGTAGGAACTGCTCCTCTGCCTGTGTGCAGGTGTTTGCTTGCTGTGAGTTTGCTTGCTTTGCAATGAAGAAATAGAATATCTAAATTTTGAACTAAATTTACCTGCAATGATTCATTCAGAGCGCTGCTCTTTTCATAACTTAGCATTAGCAATAAATTCTTAACAGTGCTTCTATAAACAGCAGTTGTTCTGCTTTGAAGCCATGATGCATGCTGCCTGCTCAGTTATACTGCTGTGTACAGTGGCATAAATACTCAAAGAGAAATGACACAAAAAGAGCCCTGTACAGATGGTTTGGACAAAATGCTGGCGTTTCCCTTTAGTCGTCACAAGCTGGAAATCTGGCATTAAATAGGATTTGTAGAAGGTTTGGTGTCTATCTTCTGGCTTATCCCCCCTTAAACTTGCATCTCGCTCCCACCCCATACATTGTATACTATCAGAGGACTTGTGACATACACTTGATGAAAATTATGTCCCAAATCTGGTTTCACAGAAGATAGCCTAGTACTGGAGGTCTCTTTCCTCTCATAGCAATAATTGTGTCAGAGCTGGCTTCCTCTTCACTGTAAACCCTAGCAGGTGGTGGGGAAAGATGTTTGTGTGCCTGCATGTGACTTCTTCCCTTGCCCATACTGCAGTGTGAAAACTCTATCGCCTTTTGTTTTGAACGGTTCTTTTTCTCTCTGCTCACAAATCCCATAGGCCTGCTGAGCTCTGCAGCCCAGTACACTGGTGCATTCGTGCCATCTGCTGTCAGAAGCGATGATTGCATGTACCTGTTTTGCTGGTTCCTCACAACTTCTGTGGGGATCTCATCCAGGGAAGGACAGTGAACATGCTCATAGCAAGGGAGAATGTTTCCTGTCTTCTTGTTAAGGTGGATGGGTAACTGGCAGCAAAGTTTGAAATACAATTTGAAGCTCGATATTATGATCTAAAGAACCAGCAGCAGACTGTCCTAAGCTCGGGAAAGCAGAGATGTTTTAGTAGCATTATGATTTCATAAGCCATCTTTCTGGGAAGGGGTAAAATGGTGCTTTCTCCTCAAACCCAAAGTTCTGTGGAATCTCTCTTGCTTAATTTCTGAGTACTCAGAATATAATTTGGGGCAGGGAGTTGTGATTTAGCAACCAGTTCTACATGAGGGGGTCCTCCTAGTGGTGCCCCTGTCTATAGGCAGAGAATGCAAATGACACATCGAAGCACAAGCAAATGTTGCCTCTTAGGGAATCGACATACTTTTGCCCTCCTCTGGGCTATGCCTGTGGATAAGGGCTGCCTGATGTCTGAGCTTAGCTTGGAAGTGCCCCAAACCCTATTCAGCATGACACCTTCTATCCCTGGTGGGGAAGCAAATCTGAGAGGTCTTTTTGCCTGATGGCATTACCCCTCCTGGTGGGTTGTTTTGTGAGCCAGAGCAGCATGTATTTGGGTAGAAGAGCTTGCTGGGGCTTAGCCAGTCATACAGGGTAGGTCTACATGGGCACAAGTAGAACAACCCCAGCCAAAAAGGTAGTGCAGCTCAGTATATGACTTGTGCTTTGTGGCTGATTGGCTTCAGCTGCAAATCAGTATTTCTCTGTCTCCACCTCTGCCAGCTCCTTCCCCAAGTGCAGCCAGGAACAAATAAGTAGTATTGTTCTCAGATGGCTTCTGGGTATGAACTGTGCATCAGCTTTCTCTGACTTCAGGGACGAACATCCTTGTTAAAGGGCTAGCTCACACCCTCATATTCCCACTTCTGCCTTGTGCAATTAATTCTATAGACTGTGTTAGCAAATTTAGGAGGTCTGTAATCTTCTTTGTCCATTAATCACAGGGTGGGGGGTCAGCTGTCAGTGGGAAACTAGTGAGGACAGTGTTAGTCATTCCTTTCTGTGTAGCAGGACTCTCTATTCAGACAATATCCATTCCTGTTGTGCTGGGAAGTGTTCTCATGCAAGCGATAGCTAGCCCTGCAGGAGCTGAGCATCCACAGGGAAATTTTACAAAGTGTTTTCACAGCAACATCTATAAAATATAGGTGAGATTTCTAATTACTGAATTCATTTGAAGGGTCTGTAATGTCCATGTACCTGCCTTTTCTAAGCCTAAGTTCTTTATCAGCAGTTGTGAACACAGCTTTTTAGCATTTTTCATTATTGCTACAGATATATTAGGGAATTTGTAGGATTGAAATTCAAGATTATGCACTGCAAGACAATAAGGAAGGTAGTTTAATTTTGGGGAGAAACTTGAAATACAACAGACCTGCTAGGACAAAATCTACCAGTATACTGTGGTTTTCCTTAAGGCTTATTACTGGAGTGATGTGAGGTTCTCTATTAAATAAAGCAGAGCATAAACAGAGCATTTCTAGTTCTCACATTTGCAGGGGAAAGCTAAGTGAACTAACTGAACTTACTACATTATTGGGTTTGAATTTTCAGAGGTAGATGCCTTTCCTCGGTCTTCCTTGCAAAAATGCACGGAGAAAATGAAACTTGAAGATCTTGCTATGATTTCATGGCCTGTCTCTTACTTCATGGATGATGTTTGGGTTGGGGACATGGCCTTCTAAAACCTGGGGGGATTAGTGAATGGGATCCTGCTCCCCTGTGCTTTTCAGAGTCACCGGTGTGAAGCAGCCCTGGCAGGAGATGAGATTTGAAGAATAAGCTTTGATTGTCATCAGCTTTCCATTACAAGAGAACTTTGAGATCCTACTCCGTGAGGTCTTTTGCATAAGTTTCTGACAGTTCTCTGGAACCAAATCTTGCTTGTGTCCATATTCCACTAGATTTTTAGATGAGAAAGGACTTTGGGACTAGGCTATTGGAGAGAATGGCTTCCTGGAACATGCTTTGTGAATTTTATATTTGATCAGCAACAATTTTGCTTTCTCTTCTCTCCTTCATCTCACAATGTAACTATCATCCTGATGAGCTGAGAGATCACCAGGCCTGCTCTAAATAAATGTGCGTGAGGCTTTGTTTCATGCCAAGTAAGCACAAAAAGCGCACCACACGTGGGGCTGGTCTCCTGGAATTTCTCCTGAGTGAGCAGAGCAGGCAAAATGGGATGAGAGTCCTGTGCAAAGGGCCATGAGTGCTTCATTCCTGAACTGTTACTAGCATTTCAAGCCCTGTTCCTCGTAATAGAGAACTGCCCCAAAAATACAGCCCTCATCTCACTGCAAATGCCTACAGGGCATCAGCTAGCTGTGAGCACTGCCAGTCCCTGCCTCAGAGCTCCACCAGCTCCTCCTTCCCACCAGCCAATTCCCACCTTACACAGGAAGGAGGGCAGTTGCAATACCTGGAACTTGCAGGACCATCTGGCTACATGACTTCTTACTGTTGCTCTCCTAAGATTGCAGTGCATTTCACCTTTGGAGTCCTGTGCCAGAGTGACAGTGGCATTTTACTGCATGCCTTCACGCAAGGTGGCCCAGGTTCTACCTTGCTGTCGCAGTGGTTGCTTTCCCCTTTCTCTTTTACTCTAACTGTTCCAGCTCCTGTGCTCCCTGGCTGCTGCCTGCTCTGCAGGGATAAGAGATCCTTGACAGCCGCTGGGGCCATGCGCTTGGTGATGGAGATTGAGTCTGCACAGTGCTTCCTGCTATGCTCTTTAACAGAGGACAGTGCTCAGCTGCACATAAACGACTATAAAATCTGAGAAATTAGGGGCTGACAATCCCTGTTAGAAACTTCTTCTGGCTTTTGTGCGCTGTCAGAGATGACCTCTGCAAGATGAAGCTGGGGCAGGACAGTAGGAGCAATGGGACATGGACAGGCAGGTTTGGAGGGCTTAGTTTTTCCTCTTCTGTCTCCCATGGAAAAGAAGGAGGAATGCCCTTGAAATTTCTGCCAAGTGTTCCCATTCACTTTGGGGGAGCTGCTCTGTTTTCTGCTAGCAGAAAATCTGGCCTATAACTTCTTTTTCTGGCAATGTGGACAAAGAGGATTCTGCATGAATGTCAAAGCCAGCCAGCACTTTTCATACAGCTGTTGCTGTACATGGGGCCTTAACAAATATGTTTCATATAGGTGACTTGATGTGGCTCCACATGGCTTTGGCAATGTTCTTGCTGATGGGTGGGAAATTGGTTAATTGGAGGAGGAGGAAATTGGCAGGAAAGCTTGCTCTTCGCTTCATGATCTCGGACACAGATGTATTGTTTAAGCCTTTTTTATTTCAGCACTTTCTGACCAAGGATCTGCATTCTCTGCCTCATCTTGCTGGTCGACTCCATGCTCATCTGCAAGGGCAGAGAAAAATGATATTGTGGTTCCGGCACTGGGTGTCTCAGCTGTATTTGGCCTAACTGTCTTGGTTTCCCCCAGTGTTTGGATATAGGATGTGTCAAAGGGGCCAGGCCAGGGTCTGTATGGATGGAGTCCAATGGATTCTGGGGGCTGGAGGGAGGATTCACTTCATGTTGTCTTCTCCACCAGATGCCTCAGAAAGGCTTCTGAAGAAGCCTGCTTTCCTTCTGCACTCAGAGAAGGGATTTCTCCTGTGTCCAGTGCTCTTTTGGGGCTTGGCTCATTTCCTGGAATCATCCTTCATTCCCACTTTTTCTTACCTGTCCCGTGGTATAAAGCTAAACAGATTTAGTCACTGGTAGATGAAGAGAATGAAAGTGATTGAAGGGGGTGCCATTCTGATCATGTCGTTGACCCCAGGAGCCAAGTTTGACAGATTTTAAGGGAAAATCAAGAACATTAGATTGAATTACAGCTGTGGTTATCCACCAACCCTCTGACAGCTGTTTGTTGCCATGTATACTCCACATGTAAGCTTTAGCTTTGCTGGATGATTTAGTGAAGAATTTTTGAGTCAAGGACAAATCTCCTGCCGCTCTGCAGCGAGGTAAAGCTGTTATTACAGAATAGGCAGGCACTGAGAATGGGCAGTGTTGGTTCAGGCCCAGTTCATAAGGAATAGTGCTGTGATTTGCTCTGGCTGTGACTTCCCTTTGTGGAAAACAAGTGTGCTAGAGGAACAGAAAACAAGCTGGTAGTTAAGCAGCTGGGGAGAGAATTTCCAGCTTATTGGGTAACTGTGAGCAGGAGACTTGGCAGAACAGCTCAAAGGGCATTTATGATGGAGGCTCTTGTGTTACTTATAGGATGTGAGGGTGTGGTGGCATTCCTCTGGTCACAGCCCTCTGGCTGGCACCTGAACATAAAGCCGTGTAGCAACTTAGCCCTTTCAGGACAGGCAAACAGATACCAGACAATAACTGAGAACAAAAAACGATCCCAGAGGAGCCCAAAGGGATTTTGCAACCTTGGAGTCAAGTTCTGCTTGATACGTACATGTGGCCCTCTGGCTGACTTGAAGTAAGAGGAGAATGTGTTCCTGGGTCTGGAAGGGAATGGCTTTGCTCATCACTGGAGAGCTGCCACGTGTCTTCTGCGAGAGGCACCTGGCGCTGACTAGTCAGATTGCAATGAGAGCTTGAGTGAGGCTGGGGACTTTTTTCTCTTGTGCAGCCTCCAAAACCTTCCCCTATCCTACTTCTACTGTTCTTTTTCAGTGCCATCAACGCCCTTTGTAAAGTGGTGGGATTTGTGTTGGCTTCTTCGGGGGGGAATATCCTGAAGCTGAAATTAAATTTTGGGGAGGAGGACTCCATTACATTGAGCAAACCAGCAGTGGAGTGGGGCTAATTTAGCAAGCAAGGCTGCTGAGGTATTTCCCAGAGGACTGTGAAGACATCCGCACAGAAGTCACCTTTTCATGTGACATGCAGTGTTGACCACCTCATTTCACATAGAGCATAGCAATACTAGGGCCTACACAAGTGCTGAGAAAGACAATCAGGTATGTGAAGGTTAAATAAGTTGTCCTTTTCAACGTGAAAGAAAGATGACTGACTAAGCCATATAAAATCTTGAGTGATCTGTAGAAGATGCCATGGCTAGGTGAGTTTCTTCATTTCCTAGCAAACCAGCAAAAGGAAATCCTTTTTGATACAACATGTACTTTGTGAAACACAGTGCTGCAAGGCACTAACTATACCAAAAATATAAATGATTTAGAAAGCAATGAGAGACATTCCCAGCAGGTAAGTCCATCAGTGCTGTTAAAGACAAAGCTACAAATACTGCCTGTGGTTTGGGAAATCCCAAAGCCAGAAACTGCTCAAAGGTTGCAGAGGGAAAGTTATTATGCTGTACTTTCCTTGCTCTTATGCTCTTCCCCTGAAAGCAGTCAGCAGCAGTTGCCTGAGTCGGGATGCTAGGATAGAAGGATGTGTTATGTACCTCACTGAGGTTGTTATGCTCTTGTAAAGAGCACAGCAACAGTGAAGTGACTAGGAAAACAAGGGCAGAACAGCCTCTTCTGCAAGGAGCTGCATGTTTGCACTCAAGAAGCTCAACCTGGTTTGTGCCCCTTGTTGTTACCTTGTAAGGGGATCCAAGAGAGGCGTCCTGGTGAGTCTCCCTCAATGTAACATCTTGCTGAATACTTAGCAGTGCTCTGTAAGGGTGTAAGCAGAAATGGCCCATCTAGACCTTGTGTAGCCCTTGCCAAATGTGTACTCTCAGTCCCAGAGGTTAGAACTGATAAAGCAATCTGTCCCCTGGCAGATTTTATCTCTGGGATTGCAGTTCCAGGATAAATGGCACCTTGTGCCATTTCCAAAGGGAATTTTATGTGTTACGCTCACTTAAATATATGGACACTGTATGGACACAGTGTACAGTGTTGAGGAGGGTGGCAAGCTGTTCTTGTAAGTACCCTTTCTGTCCCCTCTTCCTTCTGTTCTGCTTGTCAGCTGCTCTCAGACCTCATCACCCATATTCTTCAGACCCTAAAGCACCTCTTTGACTTGCACTTCAAATTCTTTGTAGGCTTTCAGCTTTCAGACGCTCTTATCTAGTTTGGCTAATATGACTCTGGAGTAAGTCCATTGGATATGCAGACTGGCAGGCTGGAAATTCAACACCAGTTTGGAGGGTGACTCTTCAACTCTTGACTACCCAAAGCAGAGATGTACAGCGATGCAGGGGCTCCCTCTGAAAATGCTGGTTCCAGCTCTGGAAGCGGTCTAGCCCTGCTATTGTGGTCTCTGAGACCCAAGTATTTTAGCTGAGCAGGTCACTGCAGTAACATTGCTGCTGGTCTTGGTGCCAGGGTGGGTTTGAGTGTTTGTGACAGCACTGCCCTTTGCTGTGCAGGCACACCCTTTGAATCTGGGCTTTTCCTTTCTTTTTTTTTTCTTTTTTTCCCCTTGCACCGTGAAATACCCCTTCTCCGTTGGCATACAGGATTTCAGCTAGCTGGGTGACTTCCACCAGAGCACATGAGAACTGGAAAAAAACTGGGACACTACTTTTAAGATTGTTTTTAAAGAAGACTTTGGAGAAAGAAGCTGATTTCTTTTAGGAGGGGGTGCTGGCTCCCTGCAGTGTGTTCTGTCACCATGTCACAAGATTTCTAAAAGGAGCAGAATCAGTAGGACACTGGTGTATCAGTCTGCAAACAGCAGTCTCCTTCGCTCGCCTCCCGTATTTGACTAAACTGGTATCGGTTCAGTCTCCCCACTCCCCTCCCACCTACTGCCTGCTTCTACCAACAGTCCTCTCAAAATGTGCTTTGTAACTAAAGACTCTCCTAAAGACCTGAGTCTTTCAGTTCTTCTGCCTAACAAAAACTTGTGCTGCTCATAAATAGATTTGCAATTACCAAGGGAAACAGAAGAATCAGTGCAACCCAGCTGCATCAGAGCCGGCCTCCCATCCTGGCTTAAAGAAGCCCCTGAAATTCAGCACACGTCACTCGGGCATAGCTGGGAGACCTCTGCGGGGATCTTTCCTTTGAACAACATTCCTTTTCTGCAGGATCTGCTGTTTGCAGCAGAATTGTCAAGGAACTGCAGAGTGCCTGTCTAGTGTCTTTACGAAAAATGACAAAAGCTTTTTGTTTCTTGACTAGCCTGGGGTTTCATGTATTTCTTAGAGCAGCCAAGGGTAAGAATTGCCTGGCCAAAGTGGAGGATCCTGAGATTTATCATGAGCTTACAAATTGGTTCTCTGCTAATAACATCTGGTATGTGGTTAGTGCCATCTGAGCAATTCCAAGCACTTTCTGAGCATCCAGGAGGTCAAACTTCCTTAGCTTTTGGGTCTTACAGGAAGGTAATGATTTTATACAGAAGGAAGAAAGGCATGCCCAAGGTTATGCATCAAACTGGCTAGGTGTGGGAGGGAAAATCAAGAGCCCTGACTATGCTGGGTCCTGTGGAAGGATTAAGCAGTAGAAAGGAGGGAGGCAGTGGTATATGTGGGTGATCCCTAGCCTTCCCTATAGAAGAGATCATCTATATAAGGAAGATCCCTTCTATACGTCTTCTCCCTTGGCTGCTGGGGGGCATACGCCCAGCATAGTGGGTTTTTTGGCTGCCCCAGTGAGATGAATGGGCGCTACCCCTGCTTTCGACAGCAGGTATGTCAGCTCCCGGCAGACCTGGGTAGGCTCAGCTTGTCTTAGATGCTGGGCTCAGGCTCTGCATCCCCGCAAAGTGTGCTTAGTTTCCCAGTGACACATTTCTGCATATCCCAGAAAACATGCCTGGAGCTGGGGCATGCAGTGCTACAGGGCAAGCTTCCCTACAAGGGCTCTGCGCTGCTTCTTGCTGGAAGTTCTGAACCAATGAGGGCAAATCAGATCTGTTGAATCAAAAGCAATTCCCAGCATTTCTGGTCTCCTCAGAGACATGATTGCTTCCTGGAACCCCTCCAGAGAGCTTCCCTGTGTGCGAGTTCACTTGCCCCAGGGCCTCGGATGAGTCTATGGAGCAATTTAAACATACAGCCCTATTGATGTTAGTGGGGACTTTCTGATTCTTTCATGAGGGATGTATACCTATGTTTCTTCCCAGGTGCTGGGGGTGCAGTAGCAGCAGCATGATGCTCACTTTCTTTCAATATGATTGCTAAAAAATGTTGCTTAAGACAGTAGTCAGGTCTGTGCAAGACTGGCTGCAAGTAACAGGAGACTTCTGCTAGAGCACAAGCTAACGATTCGGAGAGGGCACACTTTAAATGCAAGGTCAGATGATGGTCAGTGTCAGAAAACCACATCATTGCTATTGATTGAGGAAATGAGCATCCAAACCTTTTGTTTTGTGGCGATTAAGTTACCTGTAAAATAAGAAGGAATGGCAGGAGAAGATATCAATGAGAATGCCAGCTCAGAAGTTGGATTTCTCTAGAGAAAATTTCAGTTTTAATTCTGTAGTCTTTCTGCTGGTGTGTGAGGGAGAGACAGCAGCTGGGAGAAGGTCACTTCTAATTTTGTCCAGTTCTCCTTACCCTCCCTTCTGTCCACGTGCATGTGTTGAGGTGTGTAAAGCGTCTGAGTGTCCCAGTTCTGATCCTTCACAGAGAGCACTCCATCCCTAGGCTGAACACATGGTGCTTCGGGTCTTTGAGCAGGGTTGGAGACGGTACTCTGGCATGTTCTGAACTCCAGTGTGGGGCTGACGGGCAGGTACCAGGCATGTTTATTCTGTGCTACAGCTATTTTTAACAGCTGATGTTACACAGACTTGTGCTTCTTCTCAAATTAGATGGCAAAGTCAAGAGGTGAGCAGAGAAGCTCAGTAATGAGCAGCAGCTAACATCGCCTTTACTTGCTGAATTGTACTGCACAGCTGCCTGCGGGCTGCAGCCAGCCCCTTGCCATTAACCTGGGGTCTTTTCCTTCTGGAAAGAAGGGGCAAACTCCTGGCTGTATACCCCACAGATAAGGTTGTGTGCATCATTTACATGCATCTGGGGATCATCATGCCCCTAAAGGTTTTTGGCAGCCTGGCAGCAGTATCTTTATGCTTTAGTAGCCTCTTGCTTGCCTCCTGTGCTGGTGATGTATAGAATACATTTGTGATCTTACAAAGTTGAAGATGTTCTGTGAGGGCCCACATTAGCTTTCTGAGCCAGCTTGCAAACCCTTCCTGGCACAGAAAGTCTGCAAGGACAGAGACGTTAACGGCCACTCATGGTCCCAGCAGCTTACAGGGAGCCTTGCAGGCTGTGCAGGAGTTGGGTGATGCAGGTCAAGGAAGAACAGAACAGGAGCAGTGCAGATCTAATGCCTGGGTCTGGTTTGGCTCCCAGAGGAACTCCTGTTATATGCTTCTGCTGTGTGCAAGATTCTGCCGATCCTCCTTTCTGGAGCCTTTCTGAGCACCCCACTGCTCTTTTGACCTCTTTTCCCACTCAGCAGAAGTGTCCCTTAATTCAGTGACTGCCCTGAACATCATCCCATTCAGTTTGATGAGACCAAGTTAGACTAACAAAATGGCATCTTTCTTTGCTTGCATTTCCTTTTGGTGGCAATGGTCGTGTATCTAAGGCATCAGGAAGGAAGGCTTCAAGAAGGAACCCAAAATTAGGAAATGCATATGTTAGAAGTAAGTTTTTATGTAATCTTTTCTTGTGGTCAGTTTCTTCAAAGACAAGTCTGTGTGTTCCTCCTTATTTACACAAAGCTGGTCATGAAATAGCAGCAGATCCCAGGACACACTGCAATAGTCATAAAATCAGTTAATCTGAAATTGTAATGGATAGAGAGCATCTTTGCATTCCTTTTTTTTTAATGGGAAGAACCATCTCTGTGTCATGTGCATCAGAGTCTTAGTTCATTCAAGGATGTTTCCCAAATGTAGGTGTTACATAAAAGTAAAATCTCTTTTCTATGTCTTTATTCTCCTTGTATCACAGTGGTTGGAGTAGAAATAAATCCTATTTTCCTGCCACTGAAGGAACAACAATGGAATGAAATTCAGTCTGTAGAACTCATTTGCTCACCTGTGTTACTCGTAACTGACTATTTAGTAAACTAACCAGCAAGCTTGGCCCACAGGTGCTGCTCCTAATTCTCATATTCCCTGCTTTTCTCATGCTTGTAAGCATACTTACCTGTTACAATGCCAAGTTTTATAGCTTGGGAAGGTCTTAAACTAGTTACACAGCTAGGAAAACAGAACTCCGTTAAGGTGCTTTAGACAGAAGTGGTGACTGAACACCAATCTCTTACTTAGCGAAATACCAGCTTTGCCAAACAACCTTTTCAAAACAACGTGTCACACAAGATATGACTGCACATTATGTGTTTTGCCTGGTAGCAGCAAAAGACTTCTTAAGTATCAGTGAACCTACTTTGATGCCATGAGAGCTGGTCCTTCAGCTAAAATAATTTTTTTTGTGTTTGACCCTACAAGTTCTGGGTTCAGTCTTTACCGACAACTCGACAGGGCTTCTAAAAATGTCACCAGGTTATCTGTAACCCCTACTCCCTTCTCCTCCCAGGTGGTCCTGGTACTGAGATGGAAAGAAGAGAACTCAAATGGCCCACTGGTGCTATTATCTTAAGTACTTGGGTCAAGTACCAATCTTGATATTTTTCTTCTTTGTATTTGCACTTACATGCTTACTGAGCCAGAGTGCCTACTTCTAATGTACGTACGCGTGCTTCTCTCAACTTGCGTTTGGGCTGTTGAAACTTGGCATGAAAGCTTTGTGCCAGGGTAGCGTATGCCATACAATGTTGGCTAATGGGATTCCTTGAAATCCTTTCACATTTCAAATAGATTTATGAATGAGGGGGGCAGTTTGAACACATTACAAACCCCTAAAGCCTTAGTTAATCCTGAATTTGGCCATCTCAACTATTTATAGAACACTCTATGCCTATTCTAAATATATTTTCCTCAAGGGGACCTCATCTCAACCCCCTGCTCCACAGCTTAAATTGGATCAGCAATGCTGCTATGATCTGTTAGCAAAAATCCCTTCTCTAGCTCTGTGGCAGAGCTGTAGATGTTGCTGGTCCAGGCCTTGAAGGGGAAATTCTGTGCCAGGCAGAGCTCAAGGGTTTGGATTTGTCTCTGCAGCCAGCCAAGTAGAGACATAGTGATAATATATTGAATCATTTCCTGTAGCTATTGCCTGATTATTTTTTTTTTTAATATTCCTCCTCTGCTGGAGGGTCTAGAGTTCTGAAGGGGGAAAACTAAGTGACTTACTGGCAATGTATGACACCTTTCCCTTTCAGGAGTCTTCAGCCTTGCAAACTAGGCTTAATGGTGAGCACAAAACATTTTCTTTCTATAGGAAGTGTAAAGAGTGTTCTGTGGGCAGAAAGCATTTCCTATTGCAAGAATGCTTGAAATTGGTGTTCTCCTTCTTTCTCTGCTATAGGGAAGAGAAGTGTCTCTTCTGTGGGAGTACCTACATGACAGTGCATGGGGAGCTGTGTCTCTGACTCTACAGGATGGTTCTTCCTGAAGTGTTTTCTGCCCACCAGGAACAGAAGCCTCCTCTTCACTAGCTGGCCTTTTTTAACCCCTCTAGAAGTAAAGCAGGCTGTGCAGGCTTTGTCCAATTCAAGCTTTGCTTTGTATTAGTGAAGGCAAGAGTGCTGTAAGATGGTACAGAACTAACACTAGAGGAGTGGCTCCTGCTCTTGTCTGGCTTTGGAGGTTGATGATACATGTTCACTGTTATTTTCCAGGGAGATGAGCATGGGGCATTTAGAAAGCAGGGTTTGAATCCCACTTGCTGTTGATTGAATGCGGTCAGACTGTCGACTCTATTGCTCCCACATAAGGACAGACGATCTCTTCAGGCCACGAAGAGCAACTTGTCCCACAGTAGATTCCGTAGTGGAGAATCTCTACCTTTTAGAAAAATCATATCATTTTCTTTTTCAGTCAAAGGTTCTGGCTGTACCATAGGATAGAAGTTTTGGTGCAAAGGGCACACTGTAGAACTTCACAGGACATTTTTCATCCTTCAAGTTTAAAAATATTTAGAAAAATACATCGTTTATTGAATTCTATAGATTTGAACAGTTTCTTCTGTAGGATAGTTACATTGTGTCTGTCTTTCTCCGGAACATCTGCAGATCTGCATGGCAGATGCTGCAGATAGCAGTCCTGAGTGGAAAATTTGGGGTCAGTGGAAAATTTGGGCAGGATGGGCCATCAGGACCCTGCATAACTTGAATAGCTGTGCTGCCCCGCAGTAAGGGTCGGTACTAACTTTTATGCTCGCAAAAAAGCAACTGCTCCCTGTCCCTGTGATGTGATTGACCCAGACTCTGCTTCATGGGTCTTGGACTCAAGTTACAACTGGGGTGTAAAGCACCAAGGCTGCTTGCACTGGTTCAAGGACAGGATTTGGAAGCAGTGTGTCAGTCATGTCTCCAGAAGTCACGTCAATTTAGGCACCCGTTAGAAATCCCCTTCTTCTGGGTACAACGAAGGAGTGACTGCTGCTTATTTGGCCTCAGGGATAGAGAAGCCTGTGCAAGGCTTTGTCACTCCATAGATCAGGGTAACGTAGCTTGCTGTGTATCTAAGCCTCAGAAAATGTTTTTGAGGTTGACAGAAGCTTTTCTTGGTTATTACCCTTTGAGGATGAATGGGGCAGCATGTGGCAAGACCGCAGAATGGGATTAGCTCAGGACTTAGCAGGAAGAGTTTCTTAGCACTCCTCCAGAGCCATTTCCTTCTCTTGCAGCCTCTGGAGCTGCATGCAATGGAAAGGGTTGTGTCCTTACCTGCCTGGCAGGAAAATCATCCCAGTTCAGTGCAGCAAAATGGACTGGGTCCAGTGCTCTTGGAAGCAATGAAACAGGTAAAGTGTATTTAACAAGGAATTTCACGTGGGGGATTGCACAGTTACCTTGAATACTGCCGCAAGACACATTCGCTTCACACACAGGCCTCTTCCTGCAGTCTCCTTGGCTCTTCCAAGGAATCGGTGTCAGCATAGCTTTAGATTTTGTTCTGGTCCTGGCTTACCTGTGTGCATGCAGAGAGCGTTTCCTTGCCCCTGTCCTAGCATGTAGGAAAGGACAGGGGGGTCTCTCTGAAAGCACTGCAGTGCCACTCAGCCTCATGCAGCACTCTGCACCTTGGGATGCTGCTGCTGCACTCTGCTAGGGAGAGCCATTCTGTTCAGGCAGTATCTGTGATCCCACAGGGGTGCATTAACTCAGGAAAGGCTCTGCAGTACCTGGGGCTATGCCAGGATAGGTGCTCAGACTCTAATGCTGATCATTTGTGTTAGTGTTTCAGTAAAAAAACACTCCTATTGTGTCTGCCTGTGGTTCCTGGGCTGGCAGTGTGATTGGCAGCTTTCTGGCTCACCTCATCATGCCTCTGGTTAGGTATTCCCACCGATGTCTCTCTAAGACTGGCTTCATTGTAATGGAAGGTCTCCATTTGACCACTCTTGATAAACAACTATAGTGCCTTTCAAAACCTAGAGTAAGTGATGTGTGCCAACAAAAACTAGTACGTTTGTGCTTGTAAGAAATAACGATGTATCCCTTTTGCAGTGCTTATAAGAGATTCAGCATCTCTATTCAGAGTCACTGGCCTTAGTTCTCTCGTGGCCTAGGTGTGTTGTCTGAACTGAGGCTGGGAAGGAATCAAGAGCGTTTAACCACAAGACGAACACCAGGAGTGAAACAGCCCAGATAGCAGAAGCAGACTACAGAGCAGTTGAAGCGCAGAGCTCAATTTTAAGCCTAATTTGAACATTGAATGAGATGCTAATATCTCAGCTACTGGGGAGTCTTTTCTCAGTCTGCTGTTTGTGTTCTGTGAAGAAAGTATAGTAGTATATATAGAATACACAGTGAAAAACGCTTTGTGCAACTGGTGTGGGCAGTGCAGGGTGAAGGAAAGTGTCTGGTTTTGGTGATGAAAATGGAAATCTGTCTTCGTGTCTGTGCTCTGGGGAGCTGATCAGATATTTTATGGCATGATACCATCATTACAAGCTTGAAGAACAAATTTCAGAGCTGACTTCTGTAATTGCCTGATAGTTTAACCTGTCTCCATTCCTCCATAAGAGGAGGACGTATTGCCTTCATTCATGTTGCCTTGTTCATCAGTAAATGTAAAGCAAAATATAAAACCAGACCTGCTTGAACTAACATTTGTAGCTATTCATTCATTCATGCACAAACCAACCCCTTGATGCCAGTCCAGCTTTTTTCTTATACCACAGAGAAAATAAGAACAGTGAGTCAATTAATATTCTCTTTTCTTTTTGAAGTGTCGGGGAAGCATTTGGATGCCATGGAAATGAGCAACAACACGGTGAAAAACTGGTTTAGAAGGTGTTTAAGAAGTTAAATTTAGTCCTGGAAGTGGCTTTGCTGTGTTTTACCAGAGTCTTCTGCTTTTTTCCAGTATGATTTTTTGCTCCCAGTATGATGTTTAGGACAGACTTCACCCATTCCCAGGAATGCAAGGAAAGCCCTGCCCTAAGTCAGTTGGGACTAAAGGTTGACTGAGTGCTGGGCCTGATGTATGTTTGTGTCACACAGTGACGGATGCCTCTGGTTGCTTTTTTTCCTGCTGGGTACGGGATGGGTTTTAATCCTGGTTAAATCCTGTATCCCAGATGTGTTTGCCTTCTCTTGAAAGGACTTCTCTTTCTCTCTTTTGCAGGCATGGTTCAGAAACTTGACCAGAAGCTGCCTGTAGCCAACGAGTACCTGCTGCTTTCAGGTGGCGTGCGGGAAGGTGTGGTGGACATTGATCTTGATGAGCTGAATGTTTATGCACGAGGCACAGACTATGACATGGACTTCACCCTGCTTGTGCCCGCACTGAAGCTGCATGACCGTAACCAACCAGTCACGCTGGACATGCGACACTCGGCTTTGTGCCACTCCTGGCTGAGCCTGCGTCTGTTTGATGAAGGAACTATCAGCAAATGGAAGGACTGCTGCACAATCGTGGACCATATCAATGGAGCTACCAATTATTTCTTCTCTCCAACAAAAGTTGCAGACTGGTTCTATGACTCTATTAGCATTGTCCTCTCTGAGATCCAGAAAAAGCCTCAGCGAGGGATGCCAAAGGTGGAGAAGGTAGAAAAGAATGGGACTATCATATCCATCATTTTGGGAGTGGGCAGCAGCCGCATGCTGTACGACATTGTCCCTGTGGTGTCCTTCAAGGGTTGGCCAGCTGTGGCCCAAAGCTGGCTGATGGAGAACCACTTCTGGGATGGGAAGATCACAGAGGAGGAAGTCATAAGTGGGTTTTACTTAGTGCCTGCGTGTTCCTACAAGGGGAAGAAGGACAATGAATGGAGGCTGTCATTTGCCAGAAGTGAAGTGCAGCTGAAAAAGTGCATCTCCAGCAGCCTCATGCAAGCCTATCAGGCCTGCAAAGCTATCATCATCAAATTGCTGTCCCGCCCCAAAGCCATTAGTCCATATCACTTGCGGAGCATGATGCTGTGGGCTTGCGACAGGCTACCAGCCAACTACTTGGCCCAGGAGGATTACGCAGCCCATTTCCTCCTGGGTCTTATTGATGATCTCCAGCACTGCTTGGTCAACAAGATGTGCCCTAACTACTTCATCCCCCAGTGCAATATGCTGGAGCACCTCTCTGAAGAAACCGTCATGCTGCATGCGCGGAAGCTGTCCTCAGTCCGCTCAGACCCTGCTGAACACCTTCGAACTGCCATCGAACATGTCAAAGCAGCCAACCGGCTAACGCTAGAGCTCCAACGGCGGGGCAGCACCACCAGCATCCCCTCCCCACAGTCAGATGGAGGGGACACCAACCAGCCGGATGACCGATTAGCCAAAAAGTTGCAACAGCTAGTGACTGAGAACCCTGGGAAGTCCATCTCTGTCTTCATTAACCCAGATGATGTCACAAGGCCCCACTTTAGAATTGATGATAAATTTTTCTGAGCTTTCGTCAATGTTTCTTGGGATTTTTTTTGTTTGTTTCATTTTTAAAAACTCTTGCAGTGTGCAGGTTTTTTCGTTTGGTTTTCCTTGATGACTTAGTCTCTTGTTTTTTACATATCCAGCGTAGATTGGATCTCTTGCGAACAATCTGAATAAATTATAATTCCTGGTTCTGCAGGACAGTGCAGATTTTGAAACAGTATATTACTATTTCATATGCTGCTTTGATTTTTTTCACCCACCCAGCCCCATTGTCTGCGAGTAGTTTCTAAAGGAGAACATGCATCGTAAACACACATGCCACAGTGTAATGTAGATTTTTTTTCAAGCTTCCATAATTTATGTACATTGTTGGGCCTGGGGAAGGGACAGCTCACCTTCCATTGCTTCGGAAATTCACTTCTTTTTCCATGAGCTTCCATCACCCTAAAGAAATGAGGAGAGACTCTGGGTTGGAAAGCACTACTGGTAATTTGACGAGGCCAAATCTACTGGGCTGAAGCCCAGTTCATCTGTTCTTCACACTTCTCACACTAGGGGAGAAAGTTGACTTTAATGATGATGATGATGCAGCTTTTGGGGGAAAGAGTTGTTTCTGTTTTGATCTACTTTTTGAATGTATTTGTTCATAATTGGACCTTGTACAGTCCAGAGGGTTGTTTCTGCTGCTTTTCCATGCGGAATAAGGTTATGGAATGTTAGTTTTAGCGTGTGTAATTATTCAAAGCCTTATTTAAATTCTATTAAAGAACATACCATTATAAATGTTAATTGCACTAATGAAATCTCTGCCATTACCTCAGTCCCACTGTTTGTGTTTCTTTCATGAATTAGCATCTGTTATTAGGTCTCAGTATTGCAGATTGCTTGAGGCCCCTCGGGTCTCATGGTTTCAGGTGATTTCTTGATTGTCTTTTGTAAAAGGCTCTTCCTTGTTAGCCCTGCTATGTGTGAGAAGTCAGATTTTTGCATTGGCATATTTCTTTGGATGCGTATTGTGTGTTGCAGTGCATATTGCATTAATATGTATTGCATGTTGTTGAAACAGGTTTACCATTAGATAAGGATGTAATGCTAAAGCAGTGGTATGTGCAAAGTGAATCAGCCAGACCTCAAGCAAAGGAGCTACTTTGCTTCTGTAATGCATGTATTAGGCTTGATCCTTTACAGCAGTTACCATTCCCTTGACTCCTGTGGACTTTCTGACTTACCCTGGGACACACGAGATCTTACTTTGGTCTCATGTTTGCAGAAGTTGTGTTTGTATGTAAACTTGTGGTGCAACAGTAGCCTTGAAAAACACATACGCTTTCCTTTTTTGCATAGGATAAGATGTATGGTGACAAGGGTTGGTCTCAGCCAAAAATAATTCTAAGAGTTCAAGGATAGAGTGGCTTTTTGTGGCTGGCTGGCCAGTGACTGATATCTAGGCCTTAAATCAGCAATTTGGGCTTACTGATTATCCCAGAGAAGCTCTTCTGATCCAAACTTGATGCATGTTTTAAAATGTGATTATTAGAGCAGGTTGAAGTATTTTTTAAATATTTGACAGACAAATGAGGCGCATATCTAGTCCATTCTAACAGATAAAAATTGTGTATGAAAAATGTGTCACTTTTTTAGCCCAGCCTTTGTGGTAAAGAAACCAGGCTGGTGGGGCAACACACCAGCAGCTTTGGAAACTGCTTTATTAGATGGCAGGGAGGTTTCAATACCTGATCTAGTGCCCAAGTCATGTCTTAAAATGAAAACTTCGACTCCTCCATCTCTTGGGCATATTTGAAAACTTCACCCCATTGCTGTAGCCAAGATGTTCACATTTACCTGAATTTACTGGTACACAATTACATGAGCCTGAAGAAGCTCTCAGAAATTGCTGGCTAGATGGAGTGGATGAGGATTTAACTTTAAAGCACAATTGGCTAGTGATAATGAGCCCCGGTGCAGCTGCGGTTATGGTCCGGGGAAGGCCATGTATTGACTTCAGCGGAAGCAGAACTGGGTCCTACCAGTGTGGCTATTGCCAAAGATGAGTCTCCATTTAAACCTGTGTCACCTGCCGGGGGAGGCAGGAGAACCGACTGGGAATCCCCTCCACAAGTGCTTGGAAAATGCAGATTCATTGAAATGGTCTTTTCCCCAGTCTCCAGGACTTTTGTCTGTTGGAAAAAAAAGTCTGGGCTCCAGGATGAAGTTTCCCATCGCCACATGAGAGACATCTGCTCAGCACAAAGCAGCAGTAGCCTGGCAGGCAGAGTACTTTCCCAGGAGTCCCAGTGTCCGTGCCGGTGCTTCTGAGTTATGCAGAAACACAGCCTTCCTCATGCCAGTTCAACGTCCCGACGACCAGCAGTTTGGCTAGCCCATGTCAAGCTCTGGTGTGTGCTCCTTTTTTTGGTTTTAATTAAAAAACATTTTGAAAAGTATCCATCTTGTTCGTCCTGCATTATGAGGAAAATATGCGTGTGTTGGGTTTTTATGTGGGGGAGAGGAGGCTTGGCTTTTTACTGGACTGGAAAGCTATTTCCCAGGTGGGTCTGAGAGAACGTTATATCCTCTGACTGGACCATCTGTCTTCCAGGGAAGCAGAATCCTAATCTCCAGTAGGTTTTGAATCTCAGTCTAGTATTTGCTCCTTTCCATATAGTATAGCTCAGTGAAGCAGGTTGCCAGCCCAGAGAGGTGATGTGTGCTTTGTATATTAGAGAACACTGAAGGCTCTGTTTCCTTCATCTCCTATTGTCACCTCTTGCCTTTGAGTATATGCTGGGACAGACTTGCAAAATGCATAGGTCTCTATGTAGGATTTCAAAGTAGTGAGTGGGTTTAGATACCAACAACCTATTATTCTTCACTACGCCCTGCTAGTTTCAAGGGGACCGCAGTGCTTTTGCTGTTGGGGAGTTCTTGAAAGTCCTTCACACAATCATTTTAGAGCACCCAGCCCCATGGGGTTAAAGGCTTGGCCAATCTAACAAACACTGGAGTAAGAGGGAATTTGCTTTAAACTAGCAATGTAGTCATCTTCCCTACTGACATCAAGAGGAGACAAGTCTGTGCTGTGAGTCCATGTCTCAATGGGATCTTCAGTTCTGCACCCACTGCTATGGGGGATAAGATTTTTTTTTGCTTTTGCCCATTAGCTACCTTCCTGCTGGCTTTTCCCCATTGGTGGGTGATGTTGCAAAAGGACTGGGACGATTAGTGAGGGGCTGGCTGCATGTGTAAGAATGTAGAAGGTCTTCTTTATGTGTCTGTGTATTACTGCCTTCTACACTGTTGAAAGGGAGGGGAGTCCCAGCCAAGAGGGTCTGGCCTTGAGGCATCAGAAAGGGGGGGAGGAAGAAAAAGTGCTCTTCAGAGGCTCCACTTTCATTTCTCAGTGTGAGCCTCCTTGAGCCTCCTGGCTGTGATCCTGCTCTTGGGACAAGCTTTTGCCTTTGCTCTTTCTGTAGGGCTGCTGGCAAGTAGCACAACAGGAGGAGCAGCTAATTTGACTGGTTCCAGTTGTTGCCACTTCTTCGTGGGGGACACCTGAGCTGCTGCAGAGCTGACAAAACCACCAGCCAGTGGGGGGTTATTCTCTGTGCTGTGTTGGGGGGGAGTACTCAAATTAGAGCAGAAGGGAACAACAGCCCCAGGAGCTTTGTGAAAGCCTGCAGTCTCTGCTCCTTCAAGCATGTTATGTGAAGTCTCAGTCACTTCTGGCTGGCTGTGATAAATCGGTTTCTCCACATTTTCCAATACTCTAGCCTGGAGATATGTTGGTGCTCTAACCAGAAAACTACAACTGAGCATCAGAGTCACTCTTTGCAGGAGATTGAGCAAAATACCAGCAGGAGTTTAACCACCCACTGCCCAAAATAGAAGCTAGTCCCCAAAAGCCATTGAAAAAGCTGGTTTTTTAATGGTCTATCTTTTCTGTTGTCCTTCTGTCACTGTGAGAAATAGCCCTGGCTTTGATCTAAATTTTTAGACTTTCCCTGATTGCCTTGTTCCAGTGGAAAGCAACCTTGTTTTGGCAGCTATGGTGGTTCTGGGCTCGACGGGGACATCTGAGCTCTGTGCCCTTCCACTTCTTGGTGTCCTCATGGAGGGTATAGTATGCTGTGAGACATGCTTGTGTCTGCTACAATTTGACAGGTCGGTGACTGAAACAGGCACTGAAAGACAGCAGTCACTCTTGACGTGAGGTGTGCCCTCAGCTCAGCTTCTGTTGGCCAGTGTTGCGGCCATATGAAATGATCCCCAAACTCTCCCTGTGGGCACTGTGCTCGAAACCAAGTACAGGGTGGCTGGCTTCATGCAAGATGCTGTCCTGGTGCCAAGCATCCACCAGCAGCTAGTGGTCTCAAATCAGTTGTTTACATTTTCTGGTAAATCTGGGGTTACAGGGAAAAATGGCTACTTAAAAGCCTTAGAAGGCCAGAGATTCCCGACGGTCACATTGCTCTGCTCCCCAGAGACTGGTGCTTAGACCCGGCTCCACTCAGCTGCAGCCTCTGAAAACATTTCTGTAAAGAAGGTTTATTTAGGTGTCTCACCAATCTGCTTGCTGTATAGTGATGAATGCACATGGCAGCTGGATAATCGGACCAAAAGTGTCCAGGAGGTGGTGGCTGGGGCTGGAGGATCACAGCACAGAACCCAAATCCCATTAAAGTCCATTGGGACTTGAAAATGTGCTTGAAACTCAGTGTGTGCACTTTGCTGGATCAAGCTGATTGTGATCAGACCAAAAGTAAGCAGACGTCTGTCATATTTTATTAACCCATGCATAATACAAGCAACCATGCATAATGCAAGTGAATGTGGCAGAGGGAAAGGGGAAGATAGACTTTGCTAATGATTATTTATTGATTTTTTTTTTTAAAGGTGTGCATAGTTGGTGCCTAGAATTGCTTAAAAACATCTGTCTGTCCCTTTTTGCAGGTTCAGTGCTGGATACATTTTGCCACTTTGTTTTGTATTAAAGCCAGTGTGTTTGAAAGGTCACTGGGCAGCTGAGTGCAATAATGGTCAGATTCTGCAGGCATTGCTCAGTGATTAGAAATATTCAGCATGCAAATAGCTTGTTCAACTTCAGCAAGTACATCATCTCCCTCCTGCCAGCCTTGCTTGGGGTGAGCTAATGGACTTTTAACATTATACAGCTTAGAGAGTGACTGTCTCTAATAGCTCCTGATTAAGCTCTCCAGAAAGGCAAATAACCATCATGGGGCAAAGGCTAAACAAGGGGAGGGGGGCAAAAAAGCACAGATATTAAAAAGTTGCTGGCCAAGGGACTCTTGCTGACATGTTTTGTGTTTAGGGAAATTCAGCATTATATTTAGCACATTTTGGCTTTTGAGAACTGTCAAATGAATCCCAATTTATTTCCTCTGAATGCTCTCAGAATAGTGATAAAATAGCCCTCCATCCCTTCTCCTCCCCCTCTGCCCATTTATAATCTATTATTTTAGGGCTGCTCTGAGGAACTATTGTGTTTTCCTATTATCATTGTCCCTGGCTCAGCACTGTGCTTCCAAGCTGAATGTAGGCTTTTGGGGGTTATTTTTATCTTACTGACCTTCTGTGGTAGAGGAACACGCTCTCATTCAGTCTCCAGACAGCCTGATTTGCCGAGCAGAGAGATGTGGGTGCATATCGGGGGCATCAGGCTCTCTTTAAACTGACTCGGCCCTGTCTTTCCCTCTCAGTTTTTGTGTGTTAGGAATATCAACATGGAAGACATGACTGAGGTCTTGCTAGGCACAGAGAAGATGATACATGATTCTGAAGTCAAGCAAGCTCTAGTGCAAAGTGAAAATTGAGCCCAAACAGCTACTTTCCTCCCTGACTCTCAACCCCTCTGACCCCTTTGTTATAGCTTTCTTTTGGGGAGGTGGAGAGGAGAGAGATGAGCTGCTTTTGTCCACTTCAGTGGGTACAAATCATAGCTTTGGTTTAGGATGTTAGACACTTCATTCACTAATGGCTCTGTCTCCAGGGCTTCCTATTGCTTTACACCCCATCATGACATTGGAGGGACAGGGAGAGGGGTTTATCATCTGTTCAGCCACTTCACAACAGAACTGGAAAGGAAGGAACGGGCTTTTTGCAGGAAGGGCTAGCGACCTTGTGTCCCTCTCCTGCCTCCGGTATGCCAAGGCTCACGCACATAGTGTGTTAACAGCCACTTCTGAGGGCTTCAGCTGATCGGAGAATAAAGGCCAATGTGCTTCTGTGCAAACCAGCCAGCTCCCCCTCCCTTGCAGGGCAAGTCAGCTTCTATCTGAAGTCAGTGCTCTCAGAGCAGACTTTGGCTGGTTGTGTTTGCAGAGTACAGGCTGGGTCTGTATCCGCAGATGACAGCAGGCCGGGGACAGCTTCTACAACTGCCACGTTAAGAGATAACTCCACCCGGCTGATCTGAAACAGCACGGAGGAGAAAATCCTTCCTGCAGGGAGGCTGCTGCAAAGTCCAACCTTTCCCACCAGCACTATGACTTGTGTAGTGACCAGGAGAAGACTCCATGCCTAGTGCTACCATAAAGGCACCCTTGTGTCTAAGAGCTTCTGGGTGTCAGGCAGCAGCCGCTATCCCTGAGGGGAGCTGGGGGTCTTCTGCCTCCTGCCACCATGTGGGACAGAGACCAGGGCTGTCTTAGGACTACCCCGGCAAGGATAGCAAAGGGGGAGCTGGAGTGGTTGAGGACACACTCTCCCCCCACTCTGACCCCCAATCTCTGCAACACCATCATAGCTGCAGCAACTGGTTGCAGCTTCTGTGATAAGATGCCGTTTGTGGAGCTTTCAGGAAGAGAGGCTGGATGTTACCTGGCAAAGATGGCTCTCGGGGAAATCCTGCAGTGAGCCCAGTGATTCCTGTGCCTCCGTACTCACTTAGGGAAGTCCTCAGTGCCTGCAAGGCCGTTCACTGTGCCTTACACCTTCTTTGCAGCCATGTAAACTAATGCAGAAGAGTTGGGGCAGTGAGGAGCAAGGACCAGCAACAGCTTCTCTGTGAAGGACATGTTTCCCTTCTACCTCCCATGGTGTCCAGTACATGCGCATTCAGCTGTGATTGTCCTGTGAGGATCCTCCAAATCTTCCTCAACTATTAATGACTGATACAGGGCTCAGAGGAGCCACTTTAGTCATGGAGTTCAGCCACCACTACAGTCAAAAACACCAACGCTGGTGGTTTTGATGTTTAGGCTCCAGACAGTGTCTAGTCCACCCCCAGCCCCACTCATGTTAACACCCTATAACAGACAAAAGGGCTATAGCAAGAAAAGCTCAAAGCTGCAACCTTTGTTTAGTTCCCTAAGAGGTTCACTCTATTTTCTAATGGTTCTGGCTGGTCTTGGTTGATGTACGCAGTGTTATATTCATTACATTATTTTGTTAACCACTGGTGGCAGAACTGGGATTGGCAAGTGTTGTCTTTAACCCCTGGACTGCTATGAGTACATGTAGATGTTATCTTGCTGAATACTTGAACTGGTTGCACTAACATCATCTCTGCTACTCATTAAAATGGAGGGAACAATGGTGGGAAGTCCTTACAGAAAGGTTCCAGAAAAAGCACGAGCCCATCCATTAAAGGAAACTCTGGAAACTGAACCCAACAGGCCTGAATCCCACCAGCCCGTTGTTACTAAGGACTGATAAGTCCACCAAGGCATATGTTACGAGGTCAGTAGTAGAAAGCTAGTTTTTCACTTGTTCTTTCCCCAAGGCATGGCTCTATTCAGCATCAAACCCCACTGAAGGCAGAATGTGAAACCCAGCCCCCGAGGAGGGATGGAAAGAAGTGCTGCTCAGCTGGTTCCTCCAGTCTGTTTCTCTATTGCACCCAGCCTGCCCCATGCCCCTCTCCAAAGCATCTTTAAATAAACTCTCCAGAGGTGTTCTGCTACACAGTAATGAACTAAAATGAAATAAAATGCCGCTGAAAGGAGCTGGATAAATGCCTTGCCATATTTTGTTATAATCACCTAGAACAACCTCATCATCTGTGTCATCTGTCTCTCTGTCTTACTTGTGGAGCGGCAAGCATCATGGTGACTGTGCAAAAAAGGAAGAGAAATGCAAGTTCATGTGAGTCGGAGTAAATAATTCAGAGGCACTGGCTTGTTGTTCTGATATGCAGTGCTACCCAGGGCTGCCAGGGCATCCTGGTTCAGCATGCACAGAAGTCATGCTCTCCCAAGTAAAAGCAAGCTACGGAGAAAACTAAGCGAATCCTCCAGCCTGTTAATATTCCAGCTCATTGATCAGGTGGAGACTCAGCAGTGTGACTGCAGGGTGTGGGAGCAGTGTAAGTATGAGCGGGCTGGTGGGCTCTTCAGCTGGTGCTGCTGTACCTGCACATGGGCACCTGCGGTTGCATTACTATACACCACTGTGCCACTGACTGAATACAGTCAGTGCTTGAGTTTGAAAGCCATTTCTGAACAACAGCTCAAGAAATAAAGGGCCAAAACAAAAAGGAGACCACCTAAAAAGCAGTACATCATGCACAGCCCTTCCACAGAGCAGAGAGTGAAAAGGAACTTTACGTGATCAGTTTCAATGTTGTGGTAGACTTGGATTTCCTGCCCAGCTGCCAGCTCGCAAGGAGCCTTGCTGTGTTGTGCACTGCCTGGAAGAGAATTTGTTCTAGCTATACATCTCTGATGATGACTTTGGAAAGATGCAGTCTTGGAGGCAAATGCAAACCCATGTCCCACCGCTCCAGCTCAGTACTGAGCAACGGGCACAGCGGTGGTTTGTGTGTGGCTGCATATGTCAGGCACTTGAACTTCTAGTCTTCCAGTTTCTTGCTATATTAGTGTCTCAGAAGTTCTCAACAATAAAAATCTCCAGGAGATGTTTCCCACCTTCTTCTGTCTAAAATTGCAAGGAAGACAGTACAGTGCAACAGTGCAAGCACGAGGCATGTTAATGTGCCAGGGCATCTTCATGGTGTTTGTAGAACAGGGTCCTGCCTGGTTTGCCTTTCCTGCCCCTCTGTGCCTTCACACCCGTGCACACAGAGGAGAGGTCTCAGGTGTGGTCTGGAGGTGGTGGGGTCAGCTCCAGCTCCCCCTCCCCGACTGGTCGGCTTGGGGTTCAGGCCAGCAGAGCAGTCAGTAGGTCTGGGCGATCATGTCGCTTTGGAGTCCAGCTGTCCCAGTGGCCAAATCCTGTTAACTGCTCACCTTTTATTTCAGGCGTGAATAACTCCAGCTATACAGCTGCATATGCCTTGAAGAACTAAACCTAGCTTTGCACAAAGCTTGGGGGTTATGAATTGCTGCGGTTTATGACTGGGGGTGGGATTTATTTATCACAAAGGACTGAATTAATTTGACTATTTGTGCAACCAGACCTGAGGTCTAAGGGACCAGCAAGGTATTTAGACATCTGAGTCACACCCTTCCTGCACCGCTGGTGCTTGCTGGCACAGACCTGGTCCTTCAAATGCTTGTTTAGTGGCATGATGCCACCATCATATAAGAACTTGGCCCAGGGGCTGGCTGGATCCACATGTAACCAGATGTATGCCTCTGACCTGACTGCAAAAAGGTCCTTCAGATTCAAATGCCATTTCTCTTTCAATAGTTAGCACTCCCTCACTGAGCACTTCCCTCGACAAGTGCATCAGCCAGGCACCCTGCAAACCCAAAGCGCTCTGACCGGGAGCTGAGGGCCACCCCCAGCCGGGAGGAGATGGGTGCATCTTGCTCCCCGTTCCCAGTGCCCTGTGCTTGGCTTGGAAATAAGACCGGGATCTTTTACTGACGATATTCAGCAAGCAGAGCTGATGTGCCTGCACAGCATAGCCCTGCACAGGACCAGCCCAGCACTCGCAGGCGAGGCAGCTCTGCACACAAGCTGATTTGCTCTTTCCTTCAGTGGCACTAATTAGACCACATGCAGCTCCTGTTTCTGGGAAGAGCTCTTTTAGAGCTGGCTCAGGTATCTCTCAACTGCATGGCATTTGTCAGTTTGGAAATATCGACTCTGTTTAGAAAGCTAAATAACATCTCACAGCAGTATTGCAGTCTCCCAGTTCTTACTGGAAATAACCTTCTGGTGTCATCTGCCCATGGCCTTGTCCCTTCACATGTCTGGCAAGATAAAACATTCTTTTAAGGGTCAGGGTGATGATAGGGAAGGTATCTGCTGTTCTCAATTTTACACACAGTACTTCAGCAAATGTCCACATTTGCCAGCCTGAATTCAAAAGACGGAGGGAGGGATGTGAGCATAGAATAGCAGCAGAAGTTAATGAATGTGTTTGTAAAATAATCTCTTGTATGCATAACTCACTTTTAGTACCTGATTTTCAGTCTCGTCACAGAAAGATTATGTTCATTTGCACTTCTGCAACCACTGAAATTCCTTTGCAGAGACAGGAATTTCTGTTAAATATATATATAGAATTTCTCCAGGTTCATTTGAAGAGAGTGATAATATATCATTGGTCCCAGTAGGGACATAGGTGCCTCCTAGCCTATGTCTGCTGACATGCATTAGAGCTGGGCTTGAACGGTACCAATCAATAGTGGGAAATGCAGCGGCTGAAACTGCTAAGTGCAGCTCTAATGTTCCTTATGCAAATGTTAACACTCACCCAGAGAGCACACCTGCTCAAATGAGCAAAGAAACAAGACTGACTGCTCTATTTGCTAAATGAATCCCAATATTTCCTGGTGGGTTTTTTTTGTGGTTTGCATCTCTTATGAAAAAAAAAACCCAATCAGTTGCTGAAACTGCAGAGGGTAGTACCAGCCAAAATTAAGAAAAGAACACCTCTCTTTTTGGGCCAAACGTGTGTTGCCCACACACTCAAGGGCGGGTGGGCTATCCTGTGCTATTGCCAAGCACATCAGGGCATACCTAGCTGGGTTCTGCCCCTCTCATCCGCTTAGTGCCTGCTGATTCCTATCCTGATGCAGACCAAAGTGGACACACATGTCCCTGACTTGGCTCTCAGGCAGAACTAGTGCATGGGTGTTACATCCTTTGGTGTAGTTCCTGGGAACCCCATGTCCATCCAACCTTGTTATCCACTGACCAGCCTGAAGCTAGACCTGATTGCCCAAGTGGCTGAGCACCTGCTGCTCGCCCCAGATTAACAGGAGCTGCATGTCCTCAGGAATGCCAGTGACTGGACCTGGAATTTGCTCATGCTAAAAGCCAATTCATTTGCTCTGAACACACAGCTGATACATGGAGCGAGACCACTGTTATGACAGGCAGGCCCTGAGGGTCTGGGATCACCTTCTTATTCCATCTGCAAGCTGGAGTAATTGCAGCAATGACTGAGCTTCATAGCAGTATTGACCTCCTTCCCCCTCTGTAATACACAGAAAAGTGGAATAGGAGGAGAAAAAACCCTTAGTTTTCTTATTTCTTTCTGCACGGTAACCCTGACCTTCGTGGCACACCTGGCCATTGCTGTCTGGGAAGGTTTACACTTACCAGCTGGCCCCAGCACAGCTAATTGACTGCTCAGCAAGGCTGGGTACAGCAGCAGCCCAGGTGAGGGGTGTTGTGCGTTAGCAGCCATTTGGCAGAGCAAGGTTATAAAGAAGGAAAGGAGGCTACTACGAAGGTTGGGCTGATGGGTCCCTGTGCTCTGAAGGATGATTGGATGGGGGCTGCAGTCAGAGGAATGTCAGTAATGGACTTAGAAGTAAGTAAGCCTTTATGTGGGACTAGTATAAACCTGTGCATAAAGTAAGAAGCAGCTCTGTGTCCTGGGTCTGGTCTCCTGAGGAGCTTTGGACAGACCCTGTGGTCATGAGGGGGCTAGATCCTGGCTGTGAAATGGTGGAAAAGGTGATCCCTCCTTTTGGGGGATGTGTGTGTTCATGTTTCCATTTCCTCTTACCATCTAGACGTAACAATAAAGCTGCAAGCAAACTTGTGAGCTGACTAAGATGAAAGGCCAGGGTTTGCTTGTGTGTGCCAGGAGCTGGGGTGCCTAGAGAGCCTGAGGCAATGTAATAGGCATTTAAAGCTGCAAGTGTCCTGCTGGCAGCTCTTTCCCTAGGAAAGGATCAAGGTAAAAAAACAAGGAGAAGTTGTTAGTGTGACTGCCTTGTAGATGTGCTATCTGGAGGAGTTTGTTTTGGGAATTGCTGAGCAGGAGAGATCTGCTTGATCTTGAAGGCAAGAAGCCTTGGAAATGCTGCTGGGCTCAAGTTGTCTGAAGCTGTTGGTTCCTTGTGTGATAACACTGCCTTGGCCAGCAATGCCTGCACACATTCATCCCCAGGGAAGTACGCGGTCAGACTGTAAAGAAAGGACATATCCTGGCACACAGTCAGCTTTGTTTACTATTATCACTAGTAAACTGGACACCAGCAGGTATTTATCAGTGATTGTAAACCCTTGAGGTGTCACGGAGGGAAGGCAAAATATTTCCTTGGCTTATGCAACAAATTGCTAGGAAGGGTGCATTCTTTTACGCTGTGAGTTGAGGGAGCATAAGCCTGCTAAGCTTTGCTGTCCATGTGCTTTGTATCTGTCCTATGGGGTGCCGTGGTGGGTTAACCCTGGCTGGAGGCCAGGTGCCCACCAAAGCTGTTCTTTCACTCCCCCTCCTCAGCTGGACAGGAGAGAGAAAATATAACAAAGAGCTTGTGGGTTGAGATAAGGACAGGAGAGATCACTCACCAATTACTGTCACGGGCAAAACAGACTCAACTTGGGGAAAATTAATTCAATTTATTACAAATCAACCAGAGTAGGGTAACGAGAAATAAAACCAAATCTCAGAACACCTTCCCTCCACCCCTCCCTTCTTCCCAGGCACAACTTCACTCCCGGATTCTCTATGAATCCCCCCAGTGGCACAGGGGGATGGGGATGGGGTTTATGGTCAGTTCATCACACGTTATTTTCTGCCGCTTCATCCTCCTCAGGGGGAGGACTCATCACACTCTTCCCCTGCTCCAGCGTGGGGTCCCTCCCATGGGAGACAGTCCTCCATGAACTTCTCCAACGTGGGTCCTTCCCACAGGCTGCAGTTCTTCACGAACTGCTCCAGCGTGGGTCCTTTCCACAGCGTGCAGTCCTTCAGGACCACACTGCTCCAGTGTGGGTCCCCCAAGGGGTCACAAGTCCTGCCAGAAAACCTGCTCCGTGGGCTCCTCTCTCCACAGATCCGCAGGTCCTGCCAGGAGCCTGCTCCAGCGCGGGCTTCCCACGGGGTCACAGCCTCCTTCGGGCACATCCACCTGCTCCGGTGTAGGGTCCTCCATGGGCTGCAGGTGGAGATCTGCTCCACCGTGGACCTCCCTGGGCTGCAGGGGGACAGCCTGCCTCACCATGGTCTTTCCCACGGGCTGCAGGGGAATCTCTGCTCTGGCGCCTGGAGCACCTCCTCCCCCTCCTTCTGCACTGACCTTGGTGTCCGCAGGGTTGTTTCTCTTACATGTTCTCACTCCTCTCTCCAGCTGCCGTTGCTGTCTGTCCCAACTTTTTTTCCCTTCTTAAAAATGTTATCCCAGAGGTGTTACCACTATCACTGATTGGCTCGGCCTTGGCCGGCGGCGGGTCCGTCTTAGAGCCGGCTGGTATGGGCTCTCTCTCAAACACAGGGGAAGCTTCCAGCAGCTTCTTACAGAAGCCACCCCTGTAACCCCCACTGCTACCAAAACCTTGCCCTGCAAAGCCAATACAGGTGCTCACCTGAACACAGTTTAGGTGCAGGTATGTGTGAAGAGCTGTTTCTGCTATTGCTGGGTGCGTTGGGCTGCAGCACTGTTAGCCTTGCAGAGGGGTGCCTGCTCTGAAGCCAGGAGGGAGCCCAGCTGGGAAGACAGCTGAGCTCTCTAGGTCAAGCAAATTCAGTAGCTTGGTTAGATCCTTACCTGAGGAATGTGTTGTCTGCATGTTGACTTTGGATTATCCCTGCCTGAAATGCTTGCAATAGTGACTTCAGTGACCTGAACAGTATGAAAGTCATCAGCAGAGAGCACAGGTGTACTTTTTTAATGCTAATGCATGAGTGTCCCAGGCTGTGTTCTCCAAGTCCTTATTGCCTCCACAAAGTTTCCAGCTTGTTAAAAGAAGAAACTGTGCAACAATGTGCTCTCCAGTGTACCACCACCAGTGAGTGCTTACCCAGTGCAGTGGGATTTTACCCTATTGTGTTTTAAAGGTTATAATTCCTCACCATGCTACACCACCTCATTTCTCTACCTTTCTGAAGCAAGAAATATAGCCTGAAAAACCAATGTCCTGCTCTTGAGAAGGAGTATTGTTTAGACTACAGTTTCTATCCCATTGTTATGTTGTTACAGCTCTGCTCGCCTGTGAGCATAGCTGAGGGGTATGATTGTACTATCCATCTCTGCAGACCCTAGACATGGAGATGAGAGCAGTTGCTGCCTGATTTCTTAGTAAAGCCTTCATGTGAGATGTCTTGAGGGTGTGAACCCAAGGGAGAGCTTTCCTATGGGTATCTGACTTGTTAAAAGTGCAAACAAAACCCCAGAGAAGTAAAAATACCAAGTGCTGGAGAGGCTGATTCTGTTGGTCCTGAAGTAAGAATTTCAGGCAGGTCTCTAAGCCACAGGTGGTAGGTGCACTGTCGTTGCTCTGTGCATAGCCTGATTAGCACATCAGTGGAAATAGGCAGAAGTCAGAGTTCTCAACTTCAGAGTTTTAATGATAGAGTATGAAAAGAAAAGCCACCACCTTCTTTCTCCTGTACCTCCCTCCTATGAGGCTCTAGCAGCTGCCTTGAGACATATTTTTAGCAAATTTTTAATCTTCTGTATAGGTATTTCTCTTACCTACTGGTTTCCATCACAGGTGGTAGGAGTTTCTCTTTCCTGGATTCCAACTTCTGGATGAATCTGAAAATCTAATGGGAAGGGTGTTTCTTTACCTGCTCTTGTTTTACCTGGTGTGTATAAATGCATGATGAACAGTCTCACTATCAATGTGCTCACTCCTCAGTGTCTGACTCTAGCCAGCTGCTGTTCCTGTTTCCCATCCCTGATGCTCAGCAAATGAGGGCTGTTGATTTTGATATGGACATGGGCTAAATCAGCAGGGATGCTCCAGATCTTGTGGATTTTCATGATTGCTGAAGGATTTGGCTATTCTGGGTAACAAGTCATCATCTCTGGTGGGAGAGAAGATTGTTTCATGCAACCATTTATATTCTTGAAATGATAATGCCCTTTTACCTTTGAGATCTTTAACAATGCAGAAAGATAGTATTGCATGACCTTGCTTTTGGCAGTGAGTATGAACTGATGGCAGCCAGCAACATTTTCATCTGTTCTCAGCTCTAACTTCTTCCTTCCTGGTCCTCCTCTCTCTGTTTGCCCTTGTAATTGGAGATAAGCTGAACCCACATAGTTAGGCAGCATCAGACATGTAATCTAGACATCCCTTCTGTGAATCACATTTCTAACGTGCCCTTCAAACAGAAGTCAGATGCCTACAGTCTATTTTCTGTGAGCTGCTTGGAAAAAATCTGAACTGTAACTATTGATAGATACATGTTTGAGGGACACCTGGAGGTGTCTGGTGTTCTCACAAAACCAGCACAATACTTCACTGAAAAGCAGCTTTGCTCCAGGACAGCTTTATCCTGTTCCTAAAAGGAGATCAAACTCTTCATGGGAGGGAAGGCAGGGGCCACCAGGGACTTTGATAAGGTGATGAAAGCCTCTAAGTGATTCAATTTTTGAGCAGAACAGGAGTTCAGGCTGTGCAGGTCTGCAGAAGAGATTTTAAAATACCCTCTCATGCTGTCTGGGAACAATGGAGGACTTGGTGAAAGATCAGGTGCGTTTTCTGTCTTTGTGCCCTATCCAGGCCATTTTGCTGTTGAACAAAACCCTGCTTGCTGTGCGATGCAGCAGCTAGCCAAGGTTCAGGTTCCCAAAGCTGGGCCGCCTGCTCAGAGCATCGCCCCTACCTTCTGTTCCAGAATGACAAACTTGTAGAAACATGGGGAGAAAAGTCTCAGCTGAGGGGAAGAAAGAGTGGAGGTGAGCAATTACATGCAGGTGATAGGCAAGAAATTCTGACAATTCTTTTGTTGAGATATTGAAGTCCTCCAAGAGCAAGATAATCCTTACTTCCTGACCCTGTCCTCAGGATCTCCCTTTCGGGAGACCTCACGGCTGTCTACAAGGACATATGTTGTTTGGCTAAGGAAATGGAAAGTTTGGAGGAGGGTCACAGGAGGTATCCAGACCAAAAGGAGCTATTTGGACAATGCCATTGTTTTGAGACAGATGAAGCTGCACCTACCTGCTCCTGACAGATGGGTTGAGATCTTGAGGCTTTATTAAAAAAACAAAAGTGTAGATTCTGGAGCCTCTAAATACACAATGAGATGCTCAATAAGTGATTGCTCTGAAATCCTGGTTGTGCTGGAACCGTGCAGAACCACAGCAGTTAAGCAAAATATTGCATTTGAATGAAATTGTCTGTATTCCTTAGCCTTCCCCTCTGCCCAAGTCTCTTGGATGTTTGAATCCTTTAAGTGGTGGAAATGAGATGTAATGCTTTGGAATGCCCTGGCTGGGTGGTCAGTGAAATCCTGTGTTGTGAGGCCCAGTAATGCTGGGTTATCCAGATTAGACACTGCATCTGATTATCTTGCTGATAATCTTACCCTCAGTAATTTAATCAGGATGGGGATTGCAAGGCCAGGATCAGGCAGAAATAATGGGTGATTGCCCCCTTGCACATCTGTAGTACTTGGAACTCCTTGTTTGTGGCAATATCTGTAATGCATTTGAATAAATATACATGTGTGGTAGTGCTGTGTTGCCACTGGCATTGCAGCTGGAGTCTCCTGATGATTCTCACTGTTTGTAGGTGAGAATTCAGTTATTTAGTGGCTTGGGGTGACACAGTTTCCTGCATTTGCTTTCTTTGAATTCTCACAAAGAATGTGTGTGTGAAGGAACTGATATGTGATACCAGTTTAAACAAATTGGGATGGCAAAGAGAATGATCCAGTCCAGTAAGAAGAACAGATGCTGCTAACCTGCCTGTCAGAGGCAGGACTCCTTGCCTACTGCTATGGGAGAGCTGGGTGAAGTGATCCATGTCCTGATCCCTTCTCTGGCTTTCCTAGTGTGGGTTGGGAATGAAGCTGCTTGGGCATGTGTTTGTAGAAGTGCTTAAGGGGGGACTGTGTTCATGCTACCTAATTTGGTCCAAAAGGCAGTGATTTAGACTGCCTGACACCTGGAGCACCAGGTCCTACAGAAAAACTGGTACCCAATGTATCCAGCTTCCCCAAACCTGAAATGAATTCAGACCTTATTGTGAGACCCACCTAAACACACGCACATGGGAATAAGAATTCTAAAGAATGCTAAAGGGAATTCTTCATGTACTCTATGAACCTGACCCTAGTAACTCAGCAGAGTCTTATTCAAGGATGATTGGTAGTGCCTTAGGATTTGGGATGCATGCTGCAAGATACAGGCTAGAGGATAATGGGTGGGCTTGGAGCAGCTCCATGCATAGCTGAGTGTCACAATTTATGTTGGGCTTTTCCCACAGCGCATATATGTGATCTATTGGAAAGGCATTTGAGAAATGCTAATATGCTTAGAGGTATAAAATATGTATCCTGTGCAGACCTGCAACTTTGAAGGGGCTGTTAAAATAAGCCTAGAGTGTATATATTAACACTTGGGAAGTGCTCATGGTGTGTACAGCGCAGGGGATGGGGAGAAAACCGAGCTCGGCATTCCTTGTTCCAGCCAGGAGAGGGCAGAGGTTCATACACAACCACGTGTGGCCTCGGGAGGCTGCTGATACTTAATGATGGCATTTAATGGTCACTGCCAAGGGGCTGAGCACTTACAGCTGAGGTGGTGTTTCCCTCCTAGATCCTGACCCCGGAGGGAGCATGGGGCAGCTGTGAGACAGAGCGATGCTCAGCTGTGCCTGGGGAAGGAGGCTCACCTTAGTGCAGGGATGAGAAGAAGCTGAAAGCAAGGGAAGGAGGCATGAAAAAAACCAAGGGAGAGAACGGGTGCTGCGGGAAGGGGAGGAATAGCAGATGGCAATGGCAAGCCTGGGTGCTGGGCAGGGAGATGAGAGCTTTTCTCTATGTGGCAAACGTGGCTCGTGTCTGTGTGCAGATGCCAGAATTGCAATGCTTCGTGCATGTAGGAGGGCTGCAGCCAGGGAATGGGGGAGATGGCTTAGCTGGAGCTCACGGGCTGGAGGGCTGCCTTGGGGAAGAGTCCGCACACACTGGCCCAGAGTGTTTCCGTTCAATGTGACTCCTACCTGGTGCTGTCCCCTTAGAGGTGGCACCCTGAGCACTGCATTGAGGATGTAATTTTGTTGCTTAGATATTCATGACGTGGGGAATCTTCAGGATCAAGCAGTTAAGTGTTTCCAGCAAATGCTTTTGTTTTGGAGCTGTTTGCCAGTTGGTGCTTTCTTGGTGCTGGCAGGAAAACATCTTCCCACTGGAAAACAACCCCATTGCTTTTCCTGCTTGCTGTCGCTACTGGATTTTTTTTTTGCTGCCGCCAGTTGGCTGCACATCCCATCGCTTGGTGTTTCTGCTACTCTCAGCCTTGACATTGCATCTTCTTGTTTCCTTGCTGTCTGCCCTTTTGCTACAGCTGATCCCCTGTCATCCTGAACCTCTTGCCTTCTCATCCCACTGCAACGTGGAGCTTGTTGATTCCTAGTCCTGATTCACTCCAGCCTTGGCTTTCTCTGCTCCTGTTACTTGGAGGGTCTCAAACCCTATTGCCATGCTGACTGTGCTAAACTTTTTCAGTTTGCCACCTTGCTGACTAAATTGTTTTCTTTCTCTAGCTTTCTTGCTGGCATGGGATTCAGTCACAACTGGCTTCCTGCCACCTTGAGTCAGTCCAAACCTTCCTCCTCTGCCTTCATTTCTTTTTCTGACCAAAATCTCTTCTACTTCTAAGTTTAAAAAGAAATGCAAGATTATGTGCTCTCCTTTCTTGTCCTTGTCTCTTGGATGTGAGCGCAAGCACCTTCTCCCATCTCCCAGACTCCCTATATCTATTCCTATCCATGCTCTTATTCTTCCCCTTCAGTCCACCCTCTGTTCTGGCAGCTCTTCCTTACAAAACAAACTTGCTATTCAAGCCCCCACATGTTTCTCTAAATACAGCCTATCTCTGCACCTTGACTTGACTCAGTCAGCCCTTCTTTCCTCTCATGTCCTTACTCTTATTACCTGGGATGTTCCTCCTCTGTTCTTCCCTCCCTAGACTGTCTTCCACAAAGTCCCTTGGAAGGTGCTGTTCTTCCCTTTGGCCTTTTCCAATCTAAATTCGTGAAAATGTCCCATATCACTCCTTCCTTGGGCTCTTTCTCTCCTCCCTTTACATCTTATCTGATTGATCTCATCCAAGCAGTAAATTGCCTTTGTTGGATGCCTTGTCACAGTCTGAGAACAGGTGGAGACAGGTCTATCTTGAAGACCTCTGTGTGGATCCAGCTATCTGCTTCAAACTAGAGCAGAGCTCTTCTGTTTCCCCTCACATCCAGTCCATTCCTGTTTCCTGCTTTTCCAGTGACAATGGACACTGCCATCAGGCCCCTAACCTGCATGTCACTTGCCTTGGATATGTCACTGGATTCTCAGGTCACAGGTATTTTAATGCATACTATTGTGTAAGGTTCCCTCTTCCACACTGCACAAGCCCTCCCTGGCACCTCTTCCATTACTGACACAGGTTGGTTTTTTCCTCCCCCCTTGATGGGAGTGATCTCAGGCTCCTCCTGTCTATGCTGAAAGTTGCTTCCAAGGCAGTCCTTTCCCTAGCTCAGAAAAATATCTCCTGGAGTTGGTGTTTCTGCAAAGCCAACTACTAATGCAGCAAACACTGTAAAAAAAAAAAAAAAAGCTCATGGACCTGTTTTCTTCTTCTCACCATTCATTCTCTGTGCAGCTGCTCCTCTGACAAGAGAGGAATGTCCTCTTAGCACCATTTGCTAAAGCTGCTGCTTGGTTCTGGTATTTTAGTTTTGAAAGATAACCACTTTGACTAAGAAACAGAAATACTCTTCTACCTCACCAGTCAGCTAAGAAGGTTCTAGAAATGCAGGGGAGGAAAGACTAATTTTATGTGCATTAGAAGATGAGATCCTTGGAAAGGGCAATAGTGATTCCGTTCTGACCCTCCTGAAGCACATGGAGATCAGCTTTGGGCATGGCTGGGATGGGTAGTGGCAGGACTGTGCTCCTTGACATAGCCCCTTGGCTGGCTATCATGCCAGCTCTTGTCTGCATGGCAGATGTGTGCAGCACTGACACAGCTAAAAAACTCTGCTAATTCCAGACCTTCTGGGCCAGAGCAGAATCTTCAAGGGCAAGGCTGGAAGATGGGCAGAGAAACAAGTCTTTCTGATCCTGTCTAGGTGGTAAGTTGAGTGCTTTCTGGAGTTGGTTCTTGAAAAGACCTCTGAAACCCAACCTGGACAGCTGTCCATCATGGGAAAAACAATATTTAGTACTTGACATGTGTTGGGTTCTGTAGAATAAAGGAAGAATCTGCCCAGGAGCATGTGGCTCTTCCAACTTGGTGCTACATTTGCTGCAGTCCATTTGAATATCTAACTGGCAGCAGGTTACAAATGCTGCCTATGATGTCAGTCTTGCTTCATCCTTTGCTGAAAGGTCTGCAAAAAGAGCAAAGATGGAGAACTGCTGTAGAGTGAACAGGGTTTTAGTAATTTGCTGGCTACCCAGATTCTTCCTTGAATCTCCACTATTTTCTAAGTTTATATTTAACAGTCACTTGGAAGATGCCACTGCAATGTTTAGAAAATACTATAGGTTGCTATGTCTACTCCACCTATGGCAAGAAGGAGGGTTGTCCTTACCAGGTAGAGCTGAGCTCCTTCTAAGGAGTCATGCTTTGAGAGTCTTGAGTTAAAGGTGTGTGGTTTGGTTGTGTGGATGGGTAATGCAGCTGAACTCCCCTGCATCTCGTGGCCACAGCTGCCAAGGCAGGAGCAAGCAAGAGCCTCCAACTGCTGTTCATCCTTTCAGGGTCAGGCATGCTGATTTTCATACTGTTTGTGTTGGTTGCAGCCCAAGCTTCTGGGATGGATATCAATCAAGGAAAGCAAGGCTTAAAGAAATTGCTATTTATGTATATAAGCAAAGCAAACAAAGCAACCAAGATTTTTTATAAGCAAAACCTCAGCAGAGAAGAGCAGAGGCAGGCAGTATCTTGGCAGGCTTATTGAACAAGCCATTGAAGACTGCCTGTGCCTGGTGTCCAGCAGATCTGGGGACAGGTGGCAGGTCAAGTCCATTTCTGCATTCTGTGCTGACTGGAAACCAGGGTTCCCTGAGCTTTAAATTAGAGCCATCATGCATATTCTGGGCCTGACTGGTGCTTTCCTGTTGGTGCCAGACCCCTCTACCTCCAGGGGAAGTGTTATCCTTGCAGCTCAATCTAGGTTGCCACAAGGGTTAGTATTCTCACCACATAGTTGATATCCTACTTAAAGACACTGGAGCAGAAAGCAGCAGCATCTCTTCCTACTACAGAGCTGCTGGAAGCTGGTGTGGGTCAAAATGTTTTTAGGGGTCACTCTTCACCCAAGCAAGGTAGAACTTAGAAAGTTCACTTCAGAGATCAAGTTTTTCCTACAGGCATGAAGAGCTGTCTCCTTAGCTTGCAGCCTTTCATGTCAGGGATGAAGGTGCTCTGTGGATGCTGTCTGTTCCTGTGGATTTGATTTGGGGCGTGGAACTGAGACCACTTTTTTTTCTCAATTTCTCCCAGCAAAATGCATGAGTTTGTACTTCAGGTTAAGCGTATGAATATTTTTTTTGCCTTTATCATGGCTGTTTAAGTGCTTAAGGCTTGTGTCGCTGCCTGATATAACTGTCTAGTGTGGAGGTAGATAACTTCACACCTAAGGGTTGGTATTACCATCTTTACAACTGAGAGTGAGCTAGTTTAGTTAGGATTCCCCTCTGCTTTTGTCATGCTTCCTTCGTCACTCCTCTTCCCCTTATTTTCTATTATATACCTCAATTTTATTTGAATTTCACTTCTGTTCTCAATATTTTTCATTATATCTGCCAAGAGGAACTCAAGCTCTGAACTGGTCTGGTCAAATGGCTGTCAGTGGGGCTGGTATCAAGCAGCACTTATCTGCCTCTTGTATTTGGACAAACTCTGAGTTTCAGCTTGAGTTATCACAGGAAGATCCAATTCTCTGAAACATGGTAAAGCTGCACTATGAATACACTGATGCTGATGGTCTTGGCTCTGCAAGTTTTATTGCATTTGTTCTTTTCTAATGTTCTGGAAAACATAGCATTAAAATGAACAGACTAAAGATAAGCAAGTGGAAAAAATGTTGGAGCTGGATAGGAGATGATTCTTTGTGCCCAAGGCTCTGCTTGTCCCTTACCTCAGGGACACTGGAGCTGTCTGACATATGCTTAGGATTTTGGTGGGTGTCAGTTGGCATTGAATCGCTGCCTTAGTGGGCATCTTGCAGGACTCTGGGGTCTGAGGGCAGAGTTCAGTGCTCTAGAAATGGCTCTTGCATGGTAGGAATAAGGCAAAGAAATTGCCTCCTGGGATTTGGACCTTGGCAGAGGTCACTCTGCTGTGATTTCTTGAAATAGCAGATAAAGAATATGAATGTTACACAGCCCTCGTGGCTGTAGAATAGCGATGAGCTAATCATTTTTTGTTGTACGAAATAGACATGGGCAAGTAGGATTTTAAGATAAATAGTCCATTCTTTGCAAGTATTTGAGCACCTGGCTCTTAGGAGGGCTGAGCTGCCAGCAGGAAGCTCCTTCCTGCCTCTACCCTGTAAAGTTCTTTTTCCTTGTGTAAAGCATTCTGAATGCATGTAATTACCTTTTTTTAATCAGGTCAAAAAGGGGTTAGTGCTTAAGTAGCTCCATTCAGCAGCTTATTTTCAAATTTTCTCTTTTACATGAAAGTCTTGAGCTTTTATAATGGTATAACAATCTGACTTCAGACATCTTCCTCCCTGCCCCTGCCTGCTGGAGGAGGTGACAAATTTATTTACTAAACTGAATAACTAGAAGTCTCTGATGGGGCTCAGAGGGTCTGAGAGCTAGCCCTGAAAACACAAAGCATTTTGCTGCAAGGACTGAGAACAACCTCCAGCTTCCCTGGACTTTGAGGAGCCCAGGGTGCTCAGTACCCCACAGAAAACTAAAACTGGAAGTTGAGCTGTTTGGGTCAGACCCAGCTACCATTAAAGTCAATATCAAGACTCTTGTTAATGTAAATGGGTGTGTATGGATGTTTATGAAGTATAGTAGCAGAAGAAAGCTGGTGGTACTCCACCAGCCCAGTGCTGGTGCTCAGAAGGACCTTCCTCTGTGTCAATACAAGGATGGTTCCCTCAATCCATGATTTTCTTCCGCAGTAATTTTTTACTTACTTGCAAGTAATTGCAAAACTACTCCCTTGTTTTGGTACTTTTGTGATGATAGTGCTTTTTCCTTTATTAATATAATACTGACTGATTAATCTCAATGTTTGATCAATAATTTTATGTAATTAAACTGACTGTGCTTGCTCAAAGGTTGTGACTTGCTTTGGTCTTTATTCCACACACCAGCTCCTAATGCACTTATGCTATGCTTCTAGCCACTACTTGGGTGATGTAAGAAAGTGACATCAGTTGATGATGTAGTAGTTATTGTTTTTCTTGTTCATAATCAGAAGCTATGCACATCATCCTCAGGGTGATGGATTACAGCTTGTAGAATGCCCTTTGTATTTTACCCTTCCTATATTATTAAAAACTTCTAGTCTCTGTTTACTCCCCTGTTCCCCCACTGTGCTCTTTACTTTTTCAGTAGTGTTAGAGGTCCTTCCTGCTGATGCTGTGTCATGGCCTACTTTCCTGGAACCTGCTGCTTTGGCTTGTGCTTATCTGAGCAGAGCTCATGGCACGTGGACATCTTCTGAGCATGGCGTGGTACAGAGCTGTTTTGTTTTCTGTCTTAAAGGAATCTGTTCTGCTGGCTAATGGCAGTTAGCTAATGATGCGCATTGGTTTTGGGGAATAGATGCTTCAGAGTCCAAAAAAGGACTTCTAGAAGCACTTTGAGTCCTGCTCCCCATTGCAGCTGGTTTCAAAGGTAGACCCACACTGAACATCAAGGTTGGTAGTTATTCCTCCCCCTTGGTTAGAACTCAGGGCAGGTCCTTTTTGATTGGGCTGTTCATTGTCTTTAAGGAATACTGTTTTTAATTCTGGGCAGGACAAGTGCCTTTGTCACCTGCAGGGAGAGCAGCTCTGTCTCTAGCCAGGAAGTCTGATCTGGATGCTGAAGTTGGTAGTTTGGGAATAGGCTGAGACATTGGCACCCAGATTCACACTCCCTTGAACTCAAAGTGAAGAACTGAAGCTGGCTCGTGGCCAGTTTTGTGTGGAGTTTGGTACAAAAGCTAGGTCCCCTGGCCCTTGAGATCGTGCCTCCGTGCCTGGGTTTGTTGCCATTTTGGATGGTCATCGCCAGAAACTGGCACTGAGCGGATGAAATCCCACCACTGGTGATCTGCTCCCTCCCGGCACATCCAGCCTCATGCAGAAGTGCCCCATGCAGACACGGCAGCATGCACGTGGCTACAGGCACAACCTTGCAGGCTGGCTGGTGCCTCTGCCTTTGTGAATGGAGGTTCCCTCCAGAGAAGGAGGCACCGTGCCAGGGTAGCAGATGGGCAGCAGCAGCAGCAGCTGGGAGACCATGTATGATCATCACGTGGCTTACTGTATGCAGCAATGCCAAAATGGCCACTTGGCTTTATCATGCCTGTGCTCAGGGTTGCTCCTAAGCCAGCTGCTTCCAGAGGCAGGGTGTGGAAAGGGGGCAGGCAGCACTGACTGCAGCAGGCAGTGGGCTCTGCCCAGCATCCACCATCAATGGGGGAAGCAGCAGGTTCCTCAGGGGCTGGAGGCCTGGGTAATATTTCCATCTCTGTCCGGAGCACCACAGGAGAGCAGCCAAGCTGAGCCCTTGCTGTTCCCTCTCATCTGTACGGGCCGAGCTTTTCTCTGCTGAGTAAAATCCTTACCTCCATATGCACCGTCCTGTTACAGCTGGGGAGAGCTCTACAGAGGATAGAGGGGGTAGCCCTAGGGACTGCTGTTGATGAAGTGAGTTGGTCTGGTGGGGTGGGCAGGTCTTCAGTAGTGCATGCTGGGCAAAAGGCCTGCTGGTCAAACAGCCGTGCAGGTGGCTCTGAAGAAGCCCCCTGTTGGCAGCCCCACAGAAACCACTCAGAACTAACATCAAGGGTGAATAACTGCCTTTCCCAAATAGTCATCTCCTTGCCATGACTGGAGCCAAGGACACACTGAAGCATTATGAAGAAGAGGGTCTGCACGGGGTGGTTTGTGCTTGGACTGAGACACCTTATTTGTACTGTGATTCCAGCTTACTCCCAAAGCTTGAACATGTGAGGAGAACAGCTGACAAGTGAGGGGAGCACACCTGGCAATCCTGTGGACTTGGTACAGGAGACTGGTGCTTCAGAAGCTCTCCTTCCACTGCAGCTCAAAAGGTGTGCGTGGGAAGGAGTCCAGGCTCGGCACATCAGCATCTCCTGAGTGCTGCAATGCCTTGTCTTACTGTGGTTTGGAGAGCAACTTGATGCTTTACTGAGATGCCATTAATGTGTGTATCTTCATTTGATGTTTGTTACTTGCAAAGCCACAGTAGACACACATCTGACTTTCCTGAGGGGCTAGAGGAGAAACCGTGACCTAACTCAAGCTGGTCCCATCTTGCTTGATATTTTAATGCAGGATGCATAGTTGAAATCTAGAGCAGAGCACAGGCAATATTATATTCCTTTCTCCTGATAAGTAGTTCGAAAGGTGACCTGTAAATGGCAAGGGAGGGAAAATATCCACTGGATTTGTTCCCTTGAATTTGCTGCTTTGTATTGAGGAGAGAAGCCTTGAAGGGGCTTCATCTGTGTTCTGCATAGGGAGAGTCTTCTCTCTTCAAGCTGGCTTTTTATTTTAAGAACATATATCTTAAGGCTTTGTGATGGTTTCAGGATCTGGAAGGGAAATTCTCATGTCCCAGGTGTGACCCAGAAAGAGATCTGATAAACTGTGATTGAAAATGAATGTGTGGATTGGTGGGTCTGGGTGTTTTGCTTGAACTATGTTCCTACGTGCTGTTACCTCAGAGGAAGAAATGCTCCAGCTCAAAAGCAAAACAAAAATTAACAGAAATGGCTTTTTGCCTTGCTCCCCAAGGGCGAACCCTCTGAAGTCCTAATTCATGTCCTTCTCTGTTGAGAGGACCTCCACAAAGAAAACAAACCCTGGAAGAAAGCAACCTACTTTTACTAATGGGGAGCATGTTATAGCTGTCCCTTTCAGGACATATGAAATATTTTTCCAATGTTTGGGAAACTTGATCGTTGTGTATTCCCATGGCAGTGGGGCTCAGCCTGATGCCTGCAGCTAGGAACTGTTCCCCAGCTTCTTCTGTGAAGCTGAATTATTGATGGCTGTTAGCTTACCAGGCAGTGCACAGCTTTGAAAGGAGTCTCGATTCCTTGGTCTAGTGCCTGGTATTACAAATAGTGCCTCAGATTACATTCTTGGTAACTAGCCTGGCTGTACCTTAAAAGTTAGGGTGTTTTCTTTGCCCTCATTTCTTCCTGTTGAAAGTTGTTCTTGAACTTGGATGCCAGGAACCTTAACGTCCTCTGAGGGTTTGCCTGTTTTGTGGGTTTGTTTTTTGTTGGGTTTTTTTTTCCCCACCTGGTTTGGGGTGGTTTTGTTTTTTTGATGTTTGTTTGTTTGTTTTTTTCCCCTCCCTTATCTGTGGGAGTTGATAACTTGAGTTCAAGAGTTTTAAAAGAACTGGCTGAGGAGTTATTGAGCACTCTGGTGTATATTCTGATTGCATTTTGGAACATTATTAAGGACTAATAGACCTCAAAAGAGTTATTGTTTCATTGCTTTTCAGAAAAAGCACATGGGTTGACCCTGGAAGTGCAGTCTGGTCAGTTTGGCATTGATGGTGGGTAAAAACATAGCAGTGGGGAAATAGGATCCCACCAGTTGACGAAAGAAACTTGAGAAATGACAAATTTAATTCCAGCTCCGAGTCAAATCATAAAGTCTAAGTCTGCTTCGTCAGTTCTCTAGTGCGTTCTGACTCAAAGCTTACCTACAATACCTGAGTATTCAGTCCTGAAATAAAATAAAACTAATGTTATTCTTCATGATAATGTAGAACTTAGTAAATGGGTAGGAGCCAGTTAATATGTGAACTTTCCATGGTGGGTCTTCATCCAGCTGGGCTGTTCCTAGTTGCTTCTCAGGGGCAAGTTCTTGCACTAATATGCCATCTTTAACTTAAGTGCCCTGCCACCTTGTGGGGTGGCAGCTGAGATTGGAGCAGGTGGTGTTCAGAACTGCCCGGACCACGTACTGAGGTGGGATCATGTGCAAAATCTCCACTTCCATAACCAAGCTCAGAGTTCTGCTTTGGGAGGGGGAAGCCTGTAGGCAGTGCCTGCAGGATGGGTTACAGTAGCTTAGAATAAGGAGCATTAGGAAGCCTATATAACCACTGACTGGTTTGCCAGTACTGGGCTGTAGGTGAGAAGGTGAATATAAACGCCAGGATGTGTGAAGAAACAGCAGGAGAGAGAAATTGCTGATCCTGTATTTAGAAACTTAGGTAGTGCCAGAGCCATCTATCCTCTATGTGTGCAGCTCCCAGCACAGTGGATGCCTTGAGCTGCTTTTTCAGTAACACAAATCATAAAAATAAGGACAGAACTGGGTTTTACCATCCCCATCGTACCAAAGTTGAAGAATCTGGAAAAACTTAAGAGCTACAGGAATAATTCCAGGGCGGAGAAACTTCCTTACAGGGATGAACTTGAGGAGCTCAATCTGTGTTCTCCGAAGAAGTGACTTGATCTTGGTATGAATGTTTCATCAACTTCGCATTAGCAGGGGACCGCTTGTTTTATCAGGCGGTGAAAGGGAGAACAAAATACCCCAGTGGCTGGCTGCAAAAGCAGAAAAGCACAAACTAGCCATGAGGCGGATGTTTTATGAATCAGCATTAACTAATCTTGAAACAACATACCCGGAGAAGGCCTGAACCCGAGAGCGGGCGTCTCCGAAGAGAACCTCTCCGCGTCTGCGGGCGCCCTGGGCTCGGTCTGGCTTACGTGCTGCGGGGAGGCCAGCTAGGGTGAGCGGGGCGAGCCCTCTGACCCCACCGACTCGAGCGTTGCGGTCCGGGGGCTTGCCTCGGACCATGTGCGAGGCACGCATCGCCCGCGGAAACCCTGGAGGCGTTCCGTCTTGTGCTGCACGGATGCCCCCTCCGCGTTCCCCGCCCGGGGAGCCGATTCCCGTGCCCGGCTC
>NW_010972798.1:9898998-9986642 GCF_000737465.1 Haliaeetus leucocephalus | reverse complement strand
GCCGTGCCGTGCCGTGCCGCTGTGGTAGGTCCATTGCAGCACCGGCAGGGAAGCGGGCTCGGGGAGGCGCTTCCCTTCCCACTCCAGCGGGTGGTATTCGGTCAGCTGCGTAGCGGAGTGTGGGGAAGGGTGGGTTGGGGTTTGGGGCTGGTTTGTGGGGGTTTTGTTGGGGTTTTTTCAATTTATTTATTTCCCCGTAGGGCGAGACAGATGTTAGTTGGTGATCTGTTTTCTTAATGCTAAGGATTTGCATAATAAATGGGAGGTCTGTCCCGTGTTTTTTAGTCGGTCGGCGATGGGGAGGTTTTTAAGAGATGAAAAGCATTTCATAATTAGAATGGCTTGTAAAAAAAAATCTCGATTTTCTTCTGAAACGGGAAGAACAGGGCTGTAGAGCTCTGCCCTCATTACGTTGCATATTTAACACATTGGAACATCCTGATAAATTGGGAGAAAAGCAATGAGTATTGTGCTATTGATCTATCCACCCTAGAAAGAGGAAATCATTAAATATTGCCTGCCCAGCTTGTGTGTTTACATACAAAGAGACATATATCTAATCCAAATATATCCCTTCGTGTTGGGCAGATATATTTTGGTTCCACACGTAGCTATGTAGTCCTGCACGATTATTTACCTATCTACCTCTACAATTGCATCAGACATCACACATTCAACTGGTACGTGAACTCAAAATCTGTAAATGTTAATTGCCGATGAAATACTGATGGTAAATCGGTCCGCGCAGCGGAAAGGCTAGTTGCCATTCCCACCTAACCCTAGCTGCCAGCTCTCCTCTATAACACAAATCTGTAGCTGTTTAATTGATACAGATCAAAGCAGTGGGAGAATATGGACTATAATAATTCAAGGAAAATGATGGTAGACTTGTATAACACAATACTACATACCTTCCAGGGAGCCGAGCGAGCTATATTTAAACCTGAGGTTTATTTTTGTAACTATCTTGTCAATCAGGGCTATAGTTCTCCTGTGTGGGAATATCTGATTATATGCTGATTAAGGAAGGAAGCTATTTCAATCATATGGAGGCAGTCCTATAAAGTACAGTTTCTTGTGGGCAGTGAACAGAATTACCAGGGCTTGAGGACAGGTAAGTACCTTTTTTGAAAAAGTGTATCTGCAAAGACTTGGCTTAGATTAAAAGCTCACAGCAGTCCTGTTAGCCTTGACTTTTTTTTTTTTTTTTTTTTTTTTTCTATCCACACTGTTTTCACAGTTAACCTGAGATGTGACACCTTTACCTTTTTGCATGCCCTACTGGTACATGTCTCGATGTGAAACAAATAGACTGTGACTTTAGTATAACATTATGTGCCTTGTCATGCACTACACAAGCAGATGAAAGGCTCTCCGTGGAACTTCTGATGGAGCTCATGTAGCTGGAGTTGTGTAGGGGGCAGAAAGGTAACATCTGCAATAAAGTAAAAGAAAAAGGGTCTAGCTAGCTGGTGGCAAAAGCAGCACCTGAGAGAGGGTTACCCGATTCCTATCTTGTGCAAACAGATAGCGACTGTTACAATGCAGTCGCTGCTGGAGTTGGCAATGAGCGGGTGAACAAGGAAGCCTTTTGGGCCACCAGTACTTGTGTTAATTAGTTGCAAGACGCGCTCCGCAGCAGTTCATGTTCCCAGGCTCTTGGCTTTGGTGGAAGGGTTATCAGGGGGTGAGACAACCCCAGGAGTCACTACTCTGTTATCTTTTGCAAAAAATTCTCAGCAGTTTGCTCTTAGCAGAGTTTTTCCTTGATGGGGTAGAGGTAGGGAACAAATACTCTCTGGGTCTCCTCTATCTGTGCAGAAAAAAGGGCTGTTCAGAGCAAACCCAGCAGAAATCAAGGCATCAGAATGGGACAGGTCCAAAGTAGAGATGACCTTAAAGGAAATACACAAGCAACTTTGGCATCTCAATGGGAAAATGAGAAGGCAGAAGTCCTCTGTTCACGGCAGGGACCCAGCTATGTTGGTACTGAAGTAATTCTTGAAACTCGCTTAGTGTTGGAGTAGCGTGAGAAGGCCTGTGGTGCACAGATCTAACAGACTAATTTTGTGTACGTGTATAGTGAGGCACAATGCAGGCAGTCTCCCCAGAGCGGAGGTACGAGGCAGCCTAAACCCTTCACATCTTTAGCTTTTGTGACTAATCCTAGATGGACTTGCAACTGCATTGCCTTACTAGGGACTTGTTTACGTTTTATTTTCATTACTAACCAAGCCTCTGCATTGCAAGTCCTGTGTTATGAGATTGCTGCTTGTATACAGTGTTTCTCTGAAGTCATGGCTTGCTTTTTAAATGCTTCCTCCTGCAGCCCTTCTCCCACCCCTCCAGTCTTCCTCGGTGCAAATCTTGGAACATTTCAAACTCAGCGTTATGCAGATACTGGGGAAGAGTGTGTGCTATATTAAGCAACATAAAGTCTGTTTAAGAAAACCTACCTTCTGGTTCCTGAATTCAGCTGTCCCTGGTGACTGCTGTGGATGTTTCTGCCTACCATTTGCCATCCCAGGACAACTTGGTTGTCTGAATGTGGCCGGTACTGATGCTTTGCAAAGCCTGCAGTCCTCTGTTAAAAAAAAAAAAAAAAAAAAAAAACAAAAAAACAAAAAAACAAAAACCAAAAAAAACCCCCCCAAAAAAACCAAAACCAACCCCCCCCCCCCCCAAACGGCTAAAGGCCCATCTCTGTTGCTGCTCAGAGCAGCCATAATGGATTGCACTGGTTGGACTTGTTCATGAGAATGAGGAGAGAAGGAAATATCCTAGTTTTTGTGCAGGGGGGTGCAGGACTAAGGACTTCACTGTTGTTGGGACTGTTGCAGTAAGAGTGCAAGCAAGAGAGTCCTGGTGTGGGCTGAGGAGGAGGTGGTGGTGCAGCCTGTGCCTCCTTCCAACAACCTGGCTAGAGACAAACATCTCTATGTCCTCCAGACTCCTAAAAGATAAATAATTGTAGCATTCTGTGGATCTACAATGTTACCAACACATCTTGGTGGTCTAAAAGTAACATTTGGCCTCATCTAACTTGCAGCTTCTTCGACTTGCTCTGTTCTGCACATTCACTGTCTCCAAACCTTTTCCAGCAGTGAGAAGCTTAAAAGTTGTAGCTGCTCCCAAAGCTCATTAGGCAATGGGGGAAGGGAGGGCATCGTGGATGAGGACTCTGTTTTGCATCCGCTACCTGATCCCTGTTCTCCGAATCTCGCCGCTACAGCAGTTCCTGTAGGCTGCAGCAGTAAGCGATACCACACCAGGCATCCCAGGAGCTGGGCTTTGCCAAAGCTAACAACAGTTAATGTGGAGGTTAAAGAATACTTGGTCATGTGCCAGATTCTTCAGTCACAGTTAGAAAGACGCTTAGCAGCGGAAGGAACGTCACACAGTGATGTTCAGGCTCGGAGGCTGGGAAAGAAATCAGCCAAGCAAGAGTCAAGCTGCACAGTGTGGAACGGATCCCTGGATCCCTGGATGGAGCGGAGAGGGACTGCAGGCTAGCCTTGCTGCAGGGAAGGTGCTATACCCTTTTCTGTAGTCCTGAAGACACAGGGAAATCCCTTTCTGGCAGTGAGGCAGAAAAGACATATTACTACTTCTGTCTTGTCTGAGGTGAGGATTGGGAACTTGATGTGTCAATGCTGCGTGGGAGGCAGGGGCGTGCTGCCTGCTGGGCCCTTCTGCAAGGGCCCAGCCAGTTCTTGATGCTCTGTGCTTTCCCTGGAGGTCAGTGCTTGGGCACTGGTGGCCCTGGTGAGGTTTCACTGCCTGGGGGTGGGGCAGGCTGCTGAGAGCACAGGACGCATGCTGTTAGCTGGGAGATACAGTGGGACTTGTTCTTGTCAGCTGGTCTACTGGGACAGCAAAACTAAAGCACGTTGTTGGCTACCCCACTGAGATCTGGAGGTGCTCTTGGTCAGTGCTGGGCCATGGTCCTCCTCTGTTGGATAACAGTGTCAGGTTGGGAGACATCCTCCATGCCGTGGGTCTTCCCTCAGGAACACCATCCTCGTGCTGAGAAGACTGTGTGGTAGAAGCCAGGGGACCTGGCCTTACAGCTCTCTTCTGCTGGAGAGTACCAAAGCAACAGGGCTTTGAGGAGATGTCTGCAAAGGACATCTCTGCAGAGTGGCTGTCCCAGGCAGATGCTGCCACAGTAGTGCTATCTGAGTCATGTTCTCTTTCCAGTCACAAAGGCTGGGAGCGGGCTTTTTGCTTTTGCAGAAAAGCCACAATGCTGTTGTTCATAGACATGCAATGTTCAGGCCTTTCAATGAGGTCCTGTAAAACAGCAGTAAGATCCAGTTTGCCTAGGGCACAGAGTTGGCCTTCTTGAGACTGGCAAACAGGTCTGAGCTCTCTGCATCTTCCTGTCTTGTGGATACGCGAGTGGGTAGGGTGGTTTGATCAATCTCTCCCCACCGGAGCTGCTCCGAAGTTTCCTCGGCCTGACCCACTGTTGTGGGCCAGCTTCCTCTGTGCAGCCATCTGCGTGCTATGCTTGTAAAGGACAGAATCTTCACCTTGAAGAACTTGTGATCAAAACCCAACAAGAGCCAATGAATGTTAGGATTGCAGACAGGCTTTGTGGACAAGGTGAGAGAGGGTGGCAAGTGAGAACACGAAGTTCTGGAGATTGCTGTGCCCTGTTCCCACCTTCATGGCTTTCTTCAATGATCAAAGAAAAGATCTTAGTGATCCCAGCTGTAGTTCGTGTCCTGAAGCTGTTTGGGATGCTCACGTCAAAACCTACCTCGTCATGCATCTTTCTGCCATGTCGTGTATTTGTTAGGGGTGAGTCTGCAGCGCATACTGTTGAACACATGTGTTGAAGAAATGCAGATTGCTTTGGTAAACACTGGGTCACACAAGTCACCTTGGTTACTTCTTTGTAATGGAAACCAAATAGTGGCACAGTTAGTTTTGTTATGAAACTGTTCCCTTTTTTGGGGAACACTTGCATCTCTGTCAAGATCGTCAGAGGCTTCTCTAAGCAGCTCATTTTCCATAGAGGAGATAGCTGCATGCTCTCTGCCTTTCACAGTGATGTGCACTGTGAGATCCAGGATGTGTTACTGAGGCCAGCAGTTCTCAACCTGGCTACTTGAAGTTTGACACAGGGGAGGCGTGTTTGGGGATGTAAACAAATGGCCTGATATTTTTTTAAGTATCTCCACCGTGCCCAAGGTGGTGCATTTTCATATGGGTACCAGCTTTCTGTAGAGCAGGGAAACACTTTGGTTGCCTGACCTTAACACCTTATCCCTGAGGCTGGAGTGGGGTTCTGTGAAGATTGCTTTGTTCCTGTGCCTCAGACTCAATCTCCGCTGAGAGATGCGGGAGGGGAGTGTAAGGCACTAAGCTAGCACCTCGTGCATGCTTTTCTTTAATGCGTTTCAGAAAGCAAGTGAAATGTCTGTTCCTCTTACATTAGAAATCACGTTAAACACAACACAAATATGACTGTGTCCTGGGAGGTCTCAAAGATGGTAAGAGCTTAGGTTGCTGTGTGGGTCTAGCAAGTGAGCAAACCTTGGCTACGTGCTGCCACCTAGAAGAGCAGATAACAGTCTAATACCTTTATTAGCCATTGGTTAGTAGCTGCTGAAATACTGTGGGCAAGCATCTGAAACTTCTGGATGAGAGGATGATCCAAGCCTATCTGATGCTGGGGGAAGTAGACATGGCACCTCAGAAAGCATTTGTGCTGTTACGGGCCTCGTAATGAGAAGGGAAAAGTAAGTGGCCGTGCTCGTATTCCTTCATACCTATAAACCCACCATGTTACTAAAACAAAGGAGAAAGAAGACCCTAGTAATAGGTTTAAATGTTATAAAAATGGGATGAGGACTTAGTCATCTGGCTAGTATTAAAATACCCAAGAAGCAGACAAATTCCTCCACCTCACTTCCACAAGTTACGTGGGAGCTGTGGAAGTTGCATTTAACCTGAATGAAATGCTGGAGTAATTTAAAATGTTTTTTTTAACGCATTAAGTTGTTCTGACGTACCGTTTATACGTATAGTGGCTGGAAGCGTAATCTGTGGATGCTTTGAGTAATGACCTGCATACAGCTGTTTCATCCTTAGTTCATTTAGGGTCCAGAAATTTAAAAAAAGAAACTTGATTTTTTTAAGCAGGTTTTTTCAAAAGGCTTAGCTTACCGCAAGATTTTTTCTTATCTGCTTTTATCTTTCCCTCTCTATCTACTCAGCTATTCAAATCCTGTCTGAATTGCATTCATTTCTAATGTGCCATAAAACTTGATATGCAAAAGCTAGTTATTTAGGGAGAATTGCAGAAACTATTTTAGTCTGTGTCTTTTGACCTATAAATGAGATAACATGATTAATTTTTACATGCAAAGCTTGGTGTTTATTAGCATGGTAAAAGGCAATTTGACAATGAAAAATATTCCTGATGGGCATAATAATTAATGCTTTCACTCAAAGTATAAAGATTTTAATAATGCTGTTATACTAAAATGATTGAAGAAAGAGTTTACTATTTTCTTGTTAGAGATACAAGGATGTTTCCTTTTTTTATAGCTCCTATATCCCTGCTTTTTCAAAGTGTTCTTTATACTCAATAAGAGTACAAATCATCACGCTAATTCATTGAGTTTCTTTTCCCAGGTCCCAGGTTTGGATGAACCTTATGATTTGATGCTTATGCAGGATACACATTGAAAGCTATGGCTTTTTTCTTCAGATTGAATTAAACTATTTATGGTGTCGTCATGTTTCAGTAGAGATCTTGTGGCTTGAGATGATGGCCGCTCAACAGAGCGCGGGAGCAATACTGCGGCGTGCCTTGAGCCACACGGCCGAGGGAGGGTTGTGTGTGCAGCAGGATGTGTACTTTCAGAAGTAAGGCGTTTTACTTGCTATTTTTAATAGCATGTGCAAAGCAAGAAATCAGGAAAGTATGGAATAGCATTTCTAATTTGGAAAACTGTTTTTCTTGAGCTGTGCTTCTTCCTCTTGTGTTTCACCCCTCCGTTGGAAGCTGGTTTAGACTGGCTTTACCCGCCATCAGCCTTCAATAGGTAAGGTTAATTTACTGAACGTAGCTACTTGGAGGATTTATGAAGAAAAGCCAGAAGTGCTGAATGTTTTATTAGTATAATGAGGGAAAGTTGCCTTGCTTCTCAGTCATTGAGAATGTATTATTAATGCAAAAACACTTTCCTTGAATTTAATGCTATCTCCAAAAGAGGCTGACAATCAAGAAGGCCTCTTCAGGAAGATTGAAGCCTACCTGGTCACCGTCTCTTATGCCATACTTATTCCAACATAAAGTGCTATCACTGATTTTTACTTCTATTTTTCTCTCCAAGTCCAGCCAGCCAAGGGCTACTGGTAGGATGGGCGTGCTGAAGTGTTGTGATACTCCCTACTCAAGCAAATGTTGGACTAGAGACCTTGAGGTCTTTTCCAGCTGACATTGGTGTCCGACATGACCCTACTGAGGAGCTTGAACTCTAAATCTGGTTCTGAATTCTGTATCCTGCCTCTTCCTCCTCCCATTCACATACTGGTCTGTACCCCCTTCTCATATCTGAGTGTTTATCATTACTTGGGGCATTGAAGAGCTGGGTCCAGATATTGTTCCTGGAATTTGGCTGTGATTTATTGGGGGGGGTGTGTGTGTGTGTAAATTACACGTTGCTGTGCAGTCTGATAGATCAAACTTGTATGAAATTCAGCAGTGGAATAAAATTCTGCCTAGAAGGACAGCCCTTGGAGCTTCATCCTTTACTGATGTGCAGTCCTGAATGTGTATTTTGGGGGAGAGCTTTAGCGAGTATAAAACTTGGCTGACTTTCAGTGAAGAATATCTTGCAGCAATGGCTTTAGAATGGTAAGAAACAAATGCAAAACACCAAAATATTCCAGATGTCCAGAATTACTGTTTCATCATAGGTGATATTATTTTGAGATTCAGCTTAGTTTTCTGAAACTTTGTCTAGGAAAAGATGTACAGTATGAATTCATTCTTTACTTGAGAATCCTTGTACCCACTGTGCTTGCTACTATGCAAAAGTATCCATTTCACTGCCACTTCAGAATAACTCTAAATTCAGTCTTATAAATGCTAGTGGCTCCAACATACTGTAAGCAAGAGGGAAACAGCAGTAATGCCGACAAAATGAGAAAAAATGTAGAATCCAGCACCTTCTAGTATATGGAGAAAAAAAATTACTTGTACATAAAGGAAGACTTGGATTTTCTAATTTGATATTAACAAGCCGTTGCAGCATAACTGGGTTGACTGTAGAATAAGCTTCCTCAGCAAGACCTGCTTTCTATACTATTTCCAGCTTATTTGATCTCTTTGAAAGCTGAATCTGAGCTTTTGAGATTTTCTAGCCTGAAATTCATATTCCCTTTTAGTATTGACCAGTACTGCTGGTATTCTGAGATTGCCTGCTAACCAGTGCCATATATTATCGAATAATTACAGCTGTTAATTTTTAAACTTTTTACTCCTGTCAGTGTGTCCCATGGAGAAATTACATACTGCAAATTGTAACCATTTTGTTGCCATATGAGAAGTGAGGGAGAAATCGGCAGAGAAGTTTAAAAATTGCTGTCCTGAGTCTCCTCTTCCAGTCAAGATTTTAAATAAAGTCTGCGGAGCTACTCTGGATTTGCACTTGTATAGGTAAATGCATCATTTGGTCAGTAGGCAAAGGCCAGGTCTCTAATGCCTTACCTGACTGAAAACACAATGGAAATAATACTGATTATATGGTGTAAGACCTATTTAATTGCATTTAGACCTTCATTATTAACTAGTTATGACTTCTTCAAACCTTTACTACTTCTTTTTATATTGGTTCAAGGGGATGTTAATATAACAAACAGTTATGGCTTATTTACCTTTTACTTTCTTCCTGCCACTTTGAAAGCAGTTTATTGGTAAAAATTATATGGCTTTGAAGCTTTTGTGTTAGCAACTGCTATTAAATTTACTATATAATATCTTCAAAAGTCAGAATATCCACCCCATCTTAAAAATGACTATTAATTACACTTAGAACAAGTGGCTCTGTGCTGTGACATGTCTCTGCCATTACTATTGAACAGAGTACCAGACATCTAGAATTACTGTCAGTTTTATTTGCATGATTCATCTCTCAGTAACATGCATTTCAGGCTTTCCTACCTAAACTGTATTTATAGTGCATTCCCCTCCCAAAAAATCAACATCCAGCAACAGCAAGACTTAGGGGTGTGTGTATGGTTGGGGTTTTTTTGTTTTTTTTTAAAGCGTGGGGTTTTTTGGTTTTTTTGTTTTTTTTTTTTTTTTAAAAAGCTAGGGTTGAGTTTTCCATCTCCTTTGATTAGAAGGTTCCCAGAAATAGTGAGGACAAGCCTGAAATACTGAAGCAATGCAAGCATGCAGCCGTGGGCAGTATACAGAGACAAAGAACAGAATGTGTTTTAAAATCTTCATTATTTATCATAAGAAAATACTAGTTTTGATTAAATTGCACCTTCTGTGGCACCTATGGTTGACAACAGCAGAACTGGATTCAGGACTTGTGTTCTGCTGTCTGTGAAATTGAGAACAACGTATTGCGGCTGATGCTGAGCTTTGCATGCATGGGGATCTTCTAGTACAAGCAATGCTCTGTGCTTTGCAAGTCAGTCAAATGGTAGGAATTTTTGGATTGGTGGCCTGTTATAGACATACTGCTATACATACGAAAACACAGGCAGTTCCTTTCTTTATTTAAAGGTTTTCAGGAACAGTGAGTCCAGAAGAGTCTTGCTGAATCTCAGCACCGTTAAAGCTGGCATCACCACTGAAATGAGTTTATGCTCATGTGGAGCATGAGTTGATACTCTCTAATCTCAAAGGCAAGGCTGATGTACAGCTACTTTACCACTCTTGTCTTCCTGAAGTCATCTTTATTACCCAGAAGCTGCACAGCAATTTGGTCCTCCAAACCAAACAGAGCATGTCCTGAATGCAGCTTTCCATCTTATCTTGAAAGTGGCTGTGGTGGGCCATTGGCTTGGAGAATATGAGGAAGGACCATGTAGGTGGACATGTCCCACTACTGTCCCTGCCCTGTACCTTCATATCAGTTCTGTAAGCTGGACTTTGGTTTGAAGCTGGGGCACCCAGGAGGTGTGTTTAGTGCTTTGCTCTTCTCCCTGGCTCCTCAGATGTGTGAAGGCTTTGTCTTCTGCAGTTTCCCTGCCTGTGAGCAGTCCCTCTTCTTAGTGTCGGGGATTTCTGTTCAGCCTTAGGGGTAGTCTGTGGTCTAGCAAAGGATAATACATGACACTTCTGGGCTGTTCTCTGCCTGTCAGGAACACTGAAGTAAGCATCTGCGTCTTCTCCCTCCTGTTTGCAAAGGTCTCCTGTTTTGCAGAAAATCCCATTTTCTGAAGCTTCTGTGGTGAATTGGATCGAACCCAATATTTTTCTTATCATTCGGGCCAGTCAAGGGCTTCGTGGACTCTGCACTTACTGATGGGTCCTGCCTTGGATCCATGAGAGTTTGTCAACACCTGTGATATTATGAACAACACAACCGAGCTTAGAGACTCATGTTTTTCAGCTAAACAATTTTAATGTGTGATGTTTTTGTAAGGAGGTATTACAATAGCCAACTCTTACTGATCTCTGAAGGACTGTGGATTTCATGGGATGCTTTTAAGGCCTTTCCCGGTGGAGGTACATATGGACCATAAAGCTTTATCATTGTTTTTAGTTCTTGTATTATTTCCCTAATCAACCTTATAGCTCTTCTGTCTGTTGAAGTATGGAGGTTAAGTTGATGGGAAAAACGGTGGTTTCCAGCTTTCCATTTTAACTTTCTGTGTAAAAAAGAAACAATGCTGTTTGCCAGGAAAGGAGAGCCATAGAGTCAGGAAAGCCTGTATATTCTTCTCTTCAAAAATACTGTATTTCAGTCCTAAGTAACATGTTTTAGCTTGAAAAATTGGTTTGAAATTATTTCTTTGGTGGCAGGGGCAGGGGAGGAATATAGAACAAAAAAAAACATTTTAAGCAGAACAAACAGTAATGCTTCATTTAAAACTTTAAAATTTATTTTTTTTCCATGGAATTCCCCAGGGCAGTTCAACAGAACTGGTCATGAAATTCAAGTGTTACAATTGACTATATCAAGTATTTCTGTTCAGATGTCAGCTGCAAATGTTCTGCCCATATTTTGCCAATGGTTACTGGCTCAAATGCCTTGTAAGGCCATGTGAAATTGTTTAGTTCCATGAAGATGACTGATCTGGTCTCACCTGGATGGATTATCTTGTTGCTTTACCAAAAAAGCATCGCTCAAACCAGGCTGCATTGTCTTGGTTTGTGAACTACATGGTTTTTCACCCCATGTCCCAGAATAGCCCCAGTTGGCACCAATACCTATGAACTACGTATATTTGTAGTGATGCTGCAGGGCACCAAAAATAGTGACCAAGGTGGCTATTGGCCAATGGTTGCTGAATGCCCTGAGTCTAATGAATTCAAAAGCTCATGTGCCTCCTTGAGGGGAAAATGCAATCAGATTGTCTCTAATTATGACCCCAGATGATGATAGAGCAATCCAGAATTAGCAAAGCATGGGCAGTGAACTCCTTTGATGTAAGACAAACCTGGATGGGTCTCGTATTGGATCCTTCTTTTTCACTGAAAGACCTATTTGACTGTCGGTTCTGTTCCTGGAGGGGCTAGTTACAACTAAATGAGGCAATAAATCAGCTCCTGCTCCTCTGGAAAAGAAACCCCTTGGCTCTTGGCTCAGCCCCTGCTGGCAAAAAAGTGTGGGGATGAAGAGCCAGTTTCACACAGTTGTGCCAAGTCCCAGACACCAGCTTGTAAATCACCTGGGCTCAGCTCCTTATGTCTGTACTCTGCAGTGGAGAATGGCTACAGAAACCTCTGGTTAATGGAGTTACTGTGCATGGAGACAGTATGTCAGTATGGCTCTGTACTTTATGTTAAATGGGAGGTCGGCTAGTGCCCGGACAGTACATGTTTATGTGTACACGCTGGGGTTGAGGCATGTCTTCATTACCTTATGTAGGAATTGTATTAGGAACCCAATGTGGTTTTAGTATCTTACCCTGCTGATCTGAGACCTTGCCTGGGTAGCATTTGCAATTTGGGAGTGGTTGGATCCAGACCTTGATGTTGTGTTGCTGGCCAGAGAGCTTAGGGGGCTTTGGAAGGAGGTCTTGTTAGTGGTAAGGAAGTGGATGGTACAGAGCAGCAGGCTACCTCTGAATTTTCATGTATTGAAATCACTTTTAAACCCTCTCTGTGCTGCAGAATGGTATGAAGATTGGTAAGGTAACACAGCCCTGAAACCATGGCACTGATGTTTTGTTTTCTCCTACTAATCCAAAAGGTTTTGAGCCATTTTACTACTAAAGTATCTGTTTAGCCTAGTGGGATGCTGTCAGCTTCCCTCTCTTCCTTTTTCTGAAGTTCATAGCTCAGAGGTGCTCCCTGAAACTTCTCAGATGAGTTTAACTGGAGATGCATCCCATGCCAGCTGCCATCATGACTAGCAAAGTTATTTACTGGTTATTTTTTGGATGATGGATCCTAATAGCTTTTCAGCACCTTAGCAACAAATAGAGCAGCAGTGTTTAATAACAGAAGGTAAGAGCATAGTGTCAAGCCTGGAGGCATGCATTAATGCTGCAGCATCCTAAATGGTGGTCAAAGACTGTAGAAGGATGAAAGCACATCTGATCTCTTTGTCAGGATAGACAAGGACATTAGGAAACCTCTGTTCTGTTGTTGGTTTTTTTTTCCTCTTCCAGGTGATTGCTATTGTAACATGTTGTCTTGTTCTGTTTTTTCCTCTTAGCTGTTGTCAGGCCTGTATGTTTAGGCAGTAATCTGATGTGGGTATGATATGGTGATGTGTCCCTCCTGTGCCTCGGACAAAGGCCCTAATCTTGTCCCTAGTAAAGATGGTGATGCAGAAAGCACTGGAAAAACTAGTCATCTGAGTACTGTTTCTGTAAGTGTGCCGTATCCTATAGACTGACCTGTGTCCTCTATCCCAGAGGCTTATCCTTATAGAAACAAAGATGAAGGGACTGAAGTAGCAGTCTACATAACTATCACTTCTTTTTTTATACTTGCTGATCACCTGGCATTTCATAACATCATCTTCTCTCCCTATGCTGTCAACTCCAATACCTGCTTTACAATCTTCCATTCGTTGAGATGGCAAAAGACTGGGATCCCGTAACTGCTTTATAGTTGGTTTGCTGTGAGGCTCAGCAGATGGAAGTTATCTTGAATGGTAAATGAAGTTACAAGTGCATGTGATCGAATGCCAATGCGTGTCACTGCCCTCTTCACATTTTATACTGCACATCTAACATTTCTATTAGCTATAACTGAAGGACTTGTTCATTTGTTTGCACCATTTTGCAGGATACATTAGACTTCTGTCTAAAAGATAATCCTAATATTTTTCCTACTGATAAGGCCTGACTGATGTGCACTTTCTGGTGGGATCTAAATCCTTCAGTATAAGAAATATTTCACTTACATGAAGTACTTCATACTTTTAAGTATCAGAGAATCTTTAGAGCTATGAAAATATTATGAATCTTGCTTATAATATGACTCTTAATTTTAACATCTACAGATGTTTCATAAAATTATTATAGTAACCTTATTTTATTAAGCTTAGTATAGTGTAGTTGGTTTGGAGTAATAATGTGTAAAGTTTCCATGCACAGTAAATCTCATTTTTCATGCAGAAAAAGATCTTCAAAGACAAATATTTGCAGTAATAGAAAAGGCAACATGGAGAAATGGTGTCAAAGAATATTATTCTTCGTATAATTGTTTCCTTTCTTCTCCTTATGGATCTTCACTGGAGGAAGCTACCCAGGGCTGTGTGTGGATGTGTGTGTCTCTAACAGATGGCTAGTTTTAATCACCTTTCTGTGAGAGGAGGGGATTGGGAATTTTAAATGACAGGATTTGAGAGTTGTGCTGCTTTAATGTTTGAGGTGTCTCAGGTATTAGTTGGCTTGGTTTTGTGGGTGGTGGATGCATTTGGGACTGTTCCAGAGACATGAATGAGTCCGTCTCACCAAACCCTGCCAAGGGCACACCACTAGTTAGAGATACTTGCATAAAAGTGTCCACACCATTGAGGAACAAGGGACCAAAGTCAATAAGCATCTGTATCAGTGAGTGCTTTTCCTGTATTTGCCTTGTCATGTTCCCTTTGACTTCTTCTGTCATACCTGTCCTGGCACACCTACCTCTGCTAGTCAGTAGAACTGGCACATCTCAGGCTCTTATGCATTTGTATTTACACTGCTGGTACTTAAGCAAAGATGCCTGTAATGCTCTATACCTGATATTGTCTGTTTGAATAACGTAACCATTTCACAAATACAGAGTAGAGTCCCAGGAAATCAAAATCCTTTTCTGAAAATGTTCCATTTTGTTCTTTTGAAAAGCCCAGCCAGGAACAAGCAGTGTCAGCTCCTTATGGTGTTAGAGTGCTTTTGGGGTAACACAGCTCACCTTGTATATTCAGCAACTGTCCCAGCAGCCAATTAGAAATATTGGCGAAGGCAAAGCCTTTCAGGCCTGGTATAGACTTGAATAGCCTTTGGAAGACTCATCTCCTGGACAGTTCAAGTGTTTCAATATTAGCTTTCACTCAGACTAATAAAAAATGGAATGGGAATTTGTGGGACATGGAAGAAGTCAGTTCAGCAACACTGAACTGCTTTGTTTTGATACTTCTGTTCAAAACCAGCTTAACATATCAAGAATGTTCAGGTGATGTGTTCATATGACATTTAATGTTTTGCCAAAAGAGCTCAAAAGCTTCATTCTCATAGACTTCAGTATTTTCTCCTAAAGACAGACGGCTTCTGGAGCCGAGCCTGGCAGCTGAACTCCACTCTTCTGTCTCCTCAAGTCAGTCTGCCTGGTGAAACACCAGCCTTTGTAATGTACAACACTTAGGTTGTTGCATAGCTCTTTGCATTCATGGGTATCAGTGCTATAAAAAGGAAGCCGAGAGCTTTATTGGTGTTAAAAAGGAAAATGAGGCACAGGGTAGAAGCAACTTGCTCAAGGCCACCCTCTAAAGTGCCAGGATAACTCTCCTTCTAGCACAGTTAACAATAAAACACCTTTTCTGTGATACTCTGAGTTAGAACATCAGAAAATTCATAGCCTTAATGAAAGACAGGGAGACTCCTTATTGCAATGTGGAAGATGTAGTTCTCCAGGGACTTTCCCTCAGTAAGAGAATGGGGGTATGAACCATAAGTTTGAAGCAGTGTGTTAGTAGGGAAAGGCAGCTGAATTAATTAAAAATATTCTTCAACTATTTTGGGTTAGTTGAACATGGCAGAACACTCTTATTTGGCCCTGTACGATAATTCACTGCAGTTACCCTGATGAGAGTGTCTCAGTGTTGAAGATGCAGGTTTTTTCTTGCATAATGGGGGAAAAAAATCCAAAAGACAATTCTCAATGGTGGTAATGAAGGAAGCCTGGGGGCTTGTTGAGGAAGCATCTGTGGACCTGGTTCATAAGCAGATGATTTCTCTCTGAGTGAGGATGATATTTGCCCTCCTTTGGCATAAAGAAATAGCAGAAAGCTCAGCTTAGAACAGCAGGAACTCAGCACAGTATTTATGCCCACTTCTAGCACTTAGGATTCCTGGGGTTTAGGGACTTTGAGGAAATGGGATGTTTTCTGCTATTGACCCAAGTATGTAAATATCTCAGTGTATGTATAGAGAGATTAGAGGATGCAGTTATCAGTCTTAAATGAAGATTTTTGTGGCGTTAAGAGAAAGCTAGATGTCTAAGGCGTTCTCTGTCTTCCTCCACCTGCCAGCATCCTGATCATACTCGCAGGAGTACTGTGGTCCTTATAAATCAGAGTTCAGTGCCCTACCTGCAAAGCTTTTGACTGCCTCCAAGCATCGGCCTCCCCGAAGGAGTAACACTGACACAGAAAAGGAGTGTGCTGAGGACAGAGCAATGCCTTTGCTCAGGGTGGCAAGCATGGGGGTTGTGCTCTCGGAGGCATAACTCAGCCTTCAAAGCCAGCCTTTGAGTTGCAACTTCAAAAACAAGTTACCTGCTGGAAAATCAGGGAGTCCAGGGGAACAGTTACATAATGCAGACTTAAATCTGTATTTTTTCCCAGAGACGGGTGTGAGCTGCTCAGTGATTTAGAGGTGAGTGCGTGTTCTTTAGGATGTATCTTTCAGTAGGTAGCACCTGGGGTCCCAAGAAATTAATAGAAATGGAAGCATACACAAGTAGCTATATGTAGCTGACACTGCTGTCTGTTATGGAAAATGTATCAAAATACAGTGTTTATTTCTGTAGTCTACACATACAAAGATACAATTTGTAAAAAGATAATATGGCTTTCCCGTTCCCCCAGTTTTTATGAAGTGTAGCAATTTAGTAATTTGAAAGCCTAGACTTCTCTGTTCAGAAAATAACATACATCTGTGTGGTTTTGGTTTTTGCTTTTACTCTAATTCAAACTGTTCACTCTCAGTGGTTCAGTGTCTCATGGTTGATTGCTCTGTGTGGAAGATGGATATTTCTCAAAGATCTATGTGTAGTGTTCACAGTATCAGCTGCCGTCTAATCTCTGCTCAGATAGTACTGAAAAGCAACAAACAAATGGGAAGACACTTCTCAACACTTGAAGAAAAAGACTCAAGATAAGGACTGTTTTATCATGTGTACTTTCTTTAAAAAGCAATGTATGCCAGAAGAAATGATTTGTTAAGTTTGTGTAAAACTGTCCTGCTGGCTGGTTATCTTCAGGCATTGTACCCAGGTGACAGGCTGTTTCTTGTATAAGTCCAAAAAACCTGGTTAAATTCCACTTGGAACCTAGTCAGAAGCTCAGGGTGAACATGAGAATGTTATTGTAGTATATTCCCTGCGTGAACTGTTGCTTGGTAGGTTGGCAGGACCATGTGTCGTGAAAGGAGAGGTTTCGATCACTTAAAGAATCACCATCAAAGATAGTAGCAAAAGTGATTTTTTTTTTTTTTTTTTTTTTTTGACGTGAATTTGTGGAAGTGTAACTAAAGTTTGATGGCAAGTTCACCCTTACTATGTGGAAGAAACATACAAAGGAAAACTGAGTTAGAATCTATTTAGAATGATTCACACAGAGGCTGGAGATGCAAAAGGATAAGGGATACCCTCCCATTGAGTCATGAGGTTCAGAATGGACCCCCTTGCTTTCTAAACTCCATCTCAGACAGAAGTCTAGGTGCAGGTGGATCCATGCTGAGTCTCAGACTTGGACAACGGTTTATGCCTAATTGAAGGGATACAAAGGGTAAGGAAAATCTGTTGAATTACTATGCCAATTTGTTGGGGAATGAATGCTGATGGATCCTACATGACTTTGAGGTAGCAGCAATTTAAGATTTATTAACACTATTACAGTAAATCACAAGATTAGGTTATATGATTTTTAACAATACTTAATCATCAGCCAATTATCAGAGTGATTTAATAAAGTTTGCTATCAGCACTACAAAGTTTCCCAAATCAAAATGCATGCACACAGTTATAGAGGTTAACCTATAATCAAGATTTTTCTCTCTTGGCCAATTATAGTAAATTATTGGTACCAAATGATGTTTTAAACCTTGTGAAATCTAGTTGTAGTGAATGACACACTTTTCTCCTTCATCAGCATTTGTCAGAAGATGACCTTAGTCAGCATCTCTCAGCAGAAAACTCTTGGACATCCTCACGAAATTCTACTATTAAAATTCCTTGTGAAACCTACCCTGAGAGGTGTCCCAACTCAGGGGCAGATACTGGGTTACAGCCTGCTGTATTCCTGGAGAGCTCAGAGGGTCTCACTTAGGATCCACTATTTATAGGATCATGAGATGATTTACTTTGGTCAGTGTATTTCCATTCTGGCCATAATTCTTGTCAGGTAGTTCTGGCACCCTTCAAGGCAGGCCATGATCCAAGCAGCAGGAGTTTTAGGTATTGTTCCAGGCCACAGAAGTTTCAGGTACGGTTAGGGAGTGCCTAATCATGCTAACTCACTGTACAGAATCCAGAATAAGAAAGTACCAGATTGTCCCAACTCACTGCACAAAACACAACATTCCCTGGTCCTAACAGTGCAACGTGGCCCGGGGGGAGCTGCACCACTACACCATGGAGTATTAGTTTAAGCCCTGGATGCTTTCTTGTACGGTATCTTAAAACAAAAGGGTAGTGCTCCACTCTGAGTGTGGGTGGTAGTCCTTGCTCCATAGGGACAGATGAAAACAAGCAGGTTTATCCTGGGCTACAAACTGAGCTCCCTGAGTCAGTGCAGAGCTCCAGGGTGCTCCTGCTGCTGCACAACTAGTCATACACGTGACATGGTCCCAAAGCCGGCGCAATCTCACTTTTGCAGGGTTGTGCCTGCCTTTTCCCAGCCCAGAGACATGTGAAACAGTGGTCAGTACTTAGCTGCTGTGGAGGTGTATTGCACTGTGGCAGCCCCATGTTGCTTGTGGGAGTACCTGGTTGGGAGCCTCTAGAGCAAATGCTGGGGTGTGCAGATAGAGATTGGGATGCTGGCTGGGTTTTGGAGTTGTCTAGCTCATGGTTGGGCGAGAGAGCTGGATCCATGGCCATGCTGTGGAAGGGTTGCCTCCTCCCAGATGTGCAGTCCTGGTGAGACAAACCATGTGCGGAGCAGTGGGAGAAAAGCTTTGAAAAGTGTCAGCTCTCTGATATGTGCTGTGGTATAGTGGAGTCCTGCTTCCATTGCTGTCTTGCCTTGTGTCAGCACTACTTTTGGAAAGTTATTTAACCATGTAGGGACTGATCTATTCTCCTGCCCCATGTGAACAATAAAAGAGGGTGCCAGCACTCCCAAACACTGGGCACCAGCATTACAGATTAGCTTGCCTTTACACTTCATCCTTGGGCTTATTTTTGAATATGCAACACTACGTATAGCTATTTATAGATTTGCCAGGCCTTTTCTGAAGCTCAGTCAACAAGACATTAATGGATGTTTCTGTCGTCAAGAAATCCCTTCCTCTGTTGGTTACTTGGGTTTATTGAGTTATTTTGAGCCACTGCTTATTAGCATATTACATGAAAGGATTATATTGAGTAGTATCTGATAGATCTAGAAGTTCTCTCCTTTCAGTCTTTGCACAGTCTTTTGAGGCAAGAAGCATGCCAACTCCAACCTTCACTCATCTGTAGGTCATCCTGTTTGCTAGCATGCCAGGCAATAGCAGGGATGCCTAGTGGGATAGGCACACAGACATTTGGTATCCCTACCTGTCCGGTCTAAGACAGTTTCTTCCCAACTTGGGCTTTATTAAGGTGTGGGAACAGGGTGGCTTGTTTGGGGAGAGCCAGAGCCCTTTGGATGTTCCAGAGGGACCTGAAAGTTACTGACCGAAACAAGCTGAGTTGAGGGTTGTAACCAGTAGGAGAAGGGACATTTCCAGTTAGTGAGAACCTGCAGCCCCCCACAGAGCAGCAGTGCTCATAAGGTCTCTGTGGCTTTCCTTCAGCACATTCCTTGAATGCACAGAGAAAGGGGGCCAAGGTTTGGTTGCAAGGGGCAGGAATTACTGCTTTTTTTTTTTTTATTGCAGGAATTGGAGGGTGAGAAGGTCAAGCAGATGAGATTTAATGGCATTCAAGTCATTGCAGTTAATGGTGGGCTGGACAAATTAAAAACCCTATGTATTTGCTGTGCAGCTTGAGCAGCTCATGAGTTGCTCTTGGATGCATTTGGCCAGCAGACTTTTAGAAATTACTTTCTATCTGTTCTTGAGGTAACTAGAGAAAGAACAGGATCAAATCCCTACCCTGAGTTTGTATTGCCTATAAGTCTTGTATGCACATATCTTGAATCCTTCTCAGGTGCCTTAGAGGAGCTAAATGAATAATGTACAGTCTTGAGGAGAGTGGCACTAATTGTTTAAGAATAACTCTTGCTAATGCAAATATATTTTAAGTACAGTCTCAAATGTCTGCCTCGGCAAGCAACTTACTGTTGTGGTTTAACCCCAGCCGGCAACTAAGCCCCACACAGCTGCTTGCTCACTCCCCCTGGTGGGATGGGGGAGGCAATTGGAAGAGTAAAAGGGAGAAAACTCGTGGGTTGAGATAAAGAGTTTAATAGGTAAAGCACAAGCCGTGCACACACAAGCAAAGCAAACCAAGGAATTCATTCACTATTTCCCAAGGGCAGGCAGGTGTTCAGCCATCTCCAGGAAAGCAGGGCTCCATCACCCGTAACGGTGACTTGGGAAGACAAACGCCATCACTCCGAACATCCCCCCTGCCTCCTTCTTCCCCCAGCTGTATATGCTGAGCATGACATTGTATGCTCTGGACCACCCCTTGGGTCAGTCGGGGTCCGCTGTCCCGGCTGTGTCCCCTCCCAACTCCTTGTGCCCCCCCAGCCTGCTCGCTGCTGGGGTGGGGGGAGAAGCAGAAAAGGCCTTGGCTCTGTGTGAGCACTGCTCAGCAATAATGAAAGCATCCCTCTGTTATCAACGGTGTTATCAGCACAGATCCAAAATATAGCCTCGTACTAGCTACTATGAAGAAAATTAACTCTCTCCCAGCCAAAACCAGCACACTTGCCTAAGACAACCTGATGGGCAAGTGCTGAGCTCCAGTAATTCTTTTGTGTGGATATGATGAGGCTGCTTAGGTCTGCTGCAACACGCAGTAGGGTGCGGTCAAAGAAATTACAGAATCATCATTTGTCCTATGGGCTATGGATCTGTGAAAGCCTATTTTCCAGCTAGGCACTTTGGAGAAGTTTTAATGTGGATCTGAACACTGTCTTGGCATTGTATGCGTGTTTATGCTTTTGCACCCCACAGGTTTACCTTTGCTAAGTAAATTAGTGTCCCAAAGATGACTCTTTGGAAAGTGAAGTCATCCCTGAGTGGTCAAAACCAGCCAAAGATGCCCTGAAATAGGAAAAATCTGTCCTCATCGTTCTTGGATACTTCTGAGTTCCCCTCAGAGTTTTGTGCTCCTCTGGAAAGTCCCAGAGACTGGGGTACAGCATTATTGATGGTGACAGCTTGGCTTTCTTCAGAAGGGAAAATAATATTTTAATTGATTTGTTAATTGCAGACCAGGGTCAGACGCTGTCTTTGGAAAAGTAATTGGCTTATCTTGATCTCATTCCATATTGGACAAGTGTCTCTGTTCCAGCATTCATTAGCTGCTGGTACCCCTGTGCTACACAATGAGACAGCAGCTTTAGGGAACGAAACAAGCTGGGAGGGGTGCATGGTACCTGGCTATTGCTGATGGAGTACATGGTACCTGCCCCAGCAAGAGGGGACGGACTTCAGTCTCAGGGGGCTGCTGCTCGGACAGGCTTTGCCAGCACAGGATTCACACATTTCCAAGGTGTTTAGAGGAGTTTGATTACCAGGGATAGGTGTTGCTAAGCCTGTGTGGCTCTGATTCAAACAGCTGATGTCAGGACAGGCGGTCACAGTGTAGCTGTAGAGAGGAATACAGGAGGGGAATGGGGAAAGGCGACCAACTGATTCCCTGGTTTGAACTCCTAAAATAAGCCTGAATTCTATTTTATTCTGCTCTGAAAGAATATTCTCCTTGCCTGGGAATTAACATGGTTGTGATGCTATTCCAGCACCTTAAGTGGGATTGAGGCTGTGATGTTCTGTGCCCTAGAGAGTCACTGCCTCAGAAATCTGCCAGGGCTCTGCAGTTGTCACTTCCACATTGTATTGCCATCCTCAGCCTCATCAGTGTTTCAGTTTGAAGCAGCACGGGCTTTTGATTGTAAACCATTTTACTTTCAGGACAGCATGAAGGGAAGTGCGTTATGCTTTTCTTGGAGGATGGGAGGGAGAGGACCACGGCTTTGTGCGTGTGTATTTTTGCAGCACTCTGAGCCCAAACCTTCTAAGTTAATGGGACAGATTTGCAAATTCACTCCTGCAAATTCCATTTTCCCAGGGTTTTTGTGCGTAAGCTCTTTATTGGTGCCCCAGAGAGCTGCCTGCACCTGCTTCATCTCGCCTGTGAGATAGGCAGCTCAGATCAATTGACAGTTTGCTCTCTCTGGTAATAAATGCCTCATCCTGCAGCACTGACCCCCTTTAGGGAGTAGCGAGACTCGCGCAGGTGAGCAAGGGCCAGAAACGCAGCCCTGCCCATCCATACTGCAAATACTGTCACAGCACAAGTGCAGTAGAACATGTATAAAGCACTGCTGCTAAACCCGCAGATCTCCAAGCTGTCAAGAAAAGCTTTTTTTATGCTGGTGCCTGCATGTAAAACATCAAGGAGCTGTAGTACACAGCTGCCCATAAGTCTGGCCTTGTTTCTGCTTCTTCCTAACAGTGGTTCGTGCATTGCATTTTTCCTGAGACAGGAAGCTCAGGCTCCCATAACCATGGAAACCTGGTTTGTCTTCCCTAATAGCTTCAGCTGTACTCAACATCTGCCTCCTTGGGAAAAGGAAGGCTGCAAGCTACAAGTTAGTTGTGTGCACTTCTAGGGATGCTAAAACCCTTGAGCACCTGCAGCAGGCTCCTAGCCCACCAGAATGAAGCAGCAATGCTGAGATAAAGCTTGAGGGGCTTATAAAAGCTATGCTAGGCAGGAAGGGAAAGTAGGGAGTGAAGGAAGGCTCTCCTGAGGCAGGAAGGCGTTACAAAGCTGAATAAGAAAATGCTGCATTTTGGTTGTCTTGCTCTGCATGTGTTGGCTTGACGTGCTGGGTGTGTGGAGCTTTCTGTTGTGACTTCAATGCTTAAAAAAAAAAGCCATTTTCCATTTTAAGTTAGCAGCCCTTTAAAGAGCTCGTAGCAGAGAAGAAAACCTGGGTATAAGCTGGCGAGCATCAAATAATCTTTGAGCTGTGGTAAGTGCCTCTCTTTGGTAACTGCATGTCTCCATACAGCCCCTCACTTAGTTTTTGGAAGAATGATTGCTGATAAATGTGTCTCATGGCTCAAATTTGGTGCTAGCAGTGTTGCCAGACTGATTAACGTGGGGAGAGGTGGGGAGAAGTGTTTTTAAAAGAGGCTTAAAAACTAATTGAAGAGTATTTTTTCTGCTGCATTTCTGCATAGACATGCATGTATCTCCCATGGGCTGCAATTTAAACTTTCCTCTTTCACTTTGAAAGCTAGACATGTCAAATAAAAGCTAAGCACAGTTATAGCCCCAGACTCCAGGCTTCTGGGAGAAGCCCTGCAGACTGCCAGGCTCTCAGAAAGGCATCGCAGGAGCTGGCAAAGCTGTGCTCCTTTCTTGATGTGCTGCGTCCTGTGTCTCTGTTAAATGCAGGAGCAGGCCTCGTGCAAGCTTTTGGAAATGTGTGGAGAAGTGCTTTCCTGCACCAGGGAGGTGTTCAGTGCAGTGACCTGCGCCAGGGCACTCTGTAAACTGGAGGCAGGAGCAGAAATAGAAGCAACCTTGTCCACGGGCAAATCACAACCTCAGTGTGTCCATCTGTGAAATGGAGGTGATACTATTTCATCATGGATGCTTTAAGGCTCAGTTAGTGTTTATGAAATGTTCTGAACTTTTGGATTATACCTGCTGTAGAGGGCACTTATAATGGTCCCCAAATGTCTTTGTTGACACAGCAGACACATGAAAATACCAGCAACTTCCTAGCATACAGTATACACAGATGCTGGAATTGCTCACAAGTGAAAATCAGATGTTTCTAAAACAAACCTATAATATTAATCTGACAGCTATCACCTGGAGGTGTCATGAGCACGAAGAAAAGGAAAATAGTGGCAGGCAAAAATCCAGGGTTGAGGCTAGTGCCTGAACAATAAAAGCTGTTTGGGAAATGCTTTGTACCTCTGCTTAATATAGCTGTTGATGTTCTACATCTGAGCACAGAGCCACTGGTCTCTGTGATGGGTCCACATTTCTTTGTGGACATGTGTTGTGGTTTAAGCCCAGCAGGCAACAAAGCACCATGAGGCCGCTTGCTCACTCCTCCTCCCCAGTGGGATGAGGAGGAGAAAATATGACCAAAAAGTTTGCGGGTCGAGAAAAGGACAGGCAGGGATCACTCACCAATTATGGTCACGGGCAAAAAACCAGACTTGACTTGGGGGGAAAAAAAACCAAAATCAATTTAATTTGTTACCAATCAAATCAATACAGGGTAACAAGAAGTAAAACCGAATCTTAAAACACCTTTCCCCCACCTCTCCCTCCTTCCCAGCTCAACTTCACTCCTGATTTTCTCTACCTCCTCTTCCACAGCAGCGCAGCGGGTTGAGGAATGGGGGTTGGGGTCAGTTCATCACACGTCGTCTCTGCTGCTCCTTCCTCCTCAGGAGGACTCCTCACTCTTCCCCTGCTCCAGCGTGGGGTCCCTCCCACGGGACACAGTCCTTCACATCTTCGCTGCCACGGGGACTTCCCACGGGCTGCAGTCCTTCAGTCACAGCCTGCTCCGGCGCAGCCTTTCCCATGGAGTCCCGGCCATCTTGGGGGGCATCCCCCTGCTCCAGCGTGGGGTCCTTCCCGGCCTGCAGGTGGGCATCTGCTCCCCTGCTCCCCTCCATGGGCTGGGGGGACACAGCCTGCCGCCTCACCACGGGCTGCAGGGGCAAGCCCTCCTCCCCCGCTCCTCCTCCCCTCCTTCCTCACTGACCTCGGTGTCTGCAGAGGGGTTCCTCTCACATTCCAATCCCCTACTCACTACGGGTTCTCCTTCTGAAATCTGTTCTCCCAGAGGTGCTACCACCGTCGCTGATGGGCTCAGCCTTGGCCAGCGGTGGGTCTGACCTGGACCCGGGGAAGCTTCTCGCAGCTTCTCACAGGAGCCACCCCTGCAGCCTCTCCCCCGCTACCAAAACCCCGCCACACAAACCCCATACAACATGACAAGCATAAATCGCTGCTTTCTCCACAGCAGCCTGGTAGGGTTTTCATGCCAGTTTCTGCAGTGTTAGAAGATTGGACCAGATCAGGGAGCCAGTACTCCACACTCGCCCTCTCAGTAGGGACTCTGGCCAGCACAGCCGTGCAAGATGTAGCCTCGTAATGACAATATGCTTCACAGAAACAATTTTTAGTTTTCTGGCTCCTTGAGTGTTTGGTGAGCAGACAAACAAATGCTTGTGTCTTGTCTGCAAAATCCAGGTAAAGATCTTGAGAATTGATCCTGCCTGCGTGCATCCACATACACAGCAACTGCTGTAGGTTATCTTACTGGCTGCTAGAAATCATTTTTTTTCCCTACAGCTTTTTTGGTATTATAGATGCTTTCCCACTCCTTGTTTACACAGAGTGAAATGAACTTTGATCAGGATACCTGGATCCCCATCTATTCAGAGTACTAGTCCTTATTTCCAACCTGGACCTGAGGAACCTTTTCCTCAAGTAAACTTAATCAAGATTTTTACTTCCAATTAAGCTTCAATTAAAAGGCATTTATGACCACCCCCCTTTTTTTTTAACCCAAGAGCCATCTGGGAGCACTTTTTCCCTGTAGGAGCTCCTGGGAGCCAGCAGTTCCAGCTGTTGGCTGTGTCAGATGTCAGAAGTGCACCAGAAGTGCACTGAGCTGCTTCAGTGCTCAGCACCGCTGTTGGAAGGTACCCTGAATTGCTCTAGGTTTGTAGTTGTTTTGTCCTCTTGTAATAGGGCTTTCTCTGGTAGTACCAAACAGCAGCTCTAGTTGTCCAGTGACTATGGACTAGAATACACATGCTCTGTGCATGTTTAATATATATATATGTGTGTGTGTATGTATATACACACACGTATTAAAAAATGCACATGCTTATTAACTTTGCTAGAACAGCAGCCATTTACCACACTGTCTATGCAACCGATGGGATGTAGTGATGGCAAATGTTACCTGAACTATCTTTGGTAGCAAATTAGCTTAATTAGAGCAATATTGCAAGAAGTGCCTTTTTTGCTCTAAGTTGACTCTGGCATTTATAAATTAACACAAGTAAGTTCAAAACTAATCTCTGTATCAACATTTCAGAGTTGAGATTGCAGCTCTAACAATATTCAGTTGATCTAGCATAGATATTAGAGGGGGTGTGAGAGAAATAACCCCACCTGGAAGTAGACACAAAGTTGGACCTTCTCTGAGTTGTGCTAGAAAATATCTATTTTTCCGTCTCTACTTAAGTCAAGATTTGTACAATGACTTTGATTTGGGTCTTAACAATGGAGATGAGATAATGAGTGGAAGTGCATTCATGATGAACAAGTCAGTATTGGGAACTGGGCAGGTGTTTCTTGTAGAACCATTGATTTGAAGTTGCCCGTGTGACTTTGGTTTGCTGGGGCTAGTGATAGGTGCTGGTTCTGTCTGCTGATTGCATTTTCCTGGTGACCTGTTTCTTGCCAACCCAAGTCTATTTATGGATCAAATGGTGAATGAGCGACTAGTGTTTGGGCTACGTTTGTGGAGCTGAGGACCCCAAATGAATGTGAATGCAGAAATGACAAATCATCCTGTAGCTGCTGAGGAGAATATCTGATGATGACTGCAGCTGTGGTGCAGGCTTCACTTGCTGGTAATATTTTTGCATTGATAAGATAGGTCTGCAAAGAAGTCATAGTTGAGGGTCAAGTTCAGCAGACTGGCAACTGAGCAGGGAAGGAGAACAAGCTGCTGGGGTGGTTGCAGGACACCCTGGTATAAAAATCTTGCCTCTGCACTTATTTGCTCTGCGACCTTAGTCAAGTCTTGTCCCTTTACTATGCTTTTGATGTAGAGTCAGGGTATTTTGATTTATGTGTTGAGACTGTAAATCCTTGACAGGCACTATCCCTTTTTGTGTCTGTGTGTGATACTTAGTGCTTTCAGTCCAGATTCCAATCATTTCTTCAGGGTATTACTGAGCTGGAAATTATCTAGTAGCAGTTATGATATATGAAGGAGCTGAATGTGACCATCTAGGGCAAGTATCCCCCCCCCTGTCTTTAGAGAGGCTGTTAATGGTTTTCATGTTTCTGTAATGTCTAGTAAGAAGCTCTCTAAAGCTGAGGGAAATCTGGAGGCAGTGGGTTGATCTTATTAATACATGAAAGAAGGGAGCATAGAAAACAATGAGAAACTGGGCAAAGCTGGACACCTTTAGCTTCCAGAACTGATGCAAGGCTCAGACCTCTTCACTCCAGTAGCCTGAGGCCAGGTAGAGGTGGCTGTGGCTCATTCAAAGCAGCTCTAAGCAGTAGTGGTTTGTGAAGCTCTGCACGTGGCTTGGCTCCTCCTTGCAGATGTGCTGCCTCCTTTCAGTGTCCTTAGAGCTGCAGCACACGATTACATGATACTAGCCAAATATTATTGTTTATCTTGAATTACTGCCTCTTAAATCATGCTAAGAAATGACGGTGTAGTTACAGATGCTAAAGTGGGTGTGTTGCATCTGAGCCTAAAGTACGCAGATGGAGCCACATGCAGAAGGGTGGAAACCTGATACTGTCCACGTTAGAGAGTGAGGACTGCAGAGAGCTAAGCAGGTATGTAGCCTTACTTGTGCAAAAGTTAGCGCTGATTTCAGGCTAATGGGATCAAAACACAGCTTTTCTTAAATATGTACGATTCAGAGATGCTGCACTATGCTCTGTAGTCCAGGTTAAAGCAGATTACTGCAGTGGCTTCTTTTGGACTCTCAAGCTAAGAAGTGACTATGGGTTGGGTTTTGGTGTGTCATAGGCTTTCCTGCTAGAGGAGCATGTGTGCAGGTACTTACTATGTCAACACGCTATGTTGAAGGAGCATCCTTGAGTTGTCAGGAGACCTTTAGCTGGATTCTTGATCTGGCTTTTCAAATGATAATCTAGGCTTGATTTCGAAAGATCCAGCCACAGACAGCTTAGCTTGTACAACACACAAGGCAAGGAGAAAAATGTGAGAGCTTCTCTACTTTTGCTCTTGGCTCTCAGTTCCCTAGAGTTTGGAGCTCAGCTGGGTTGAAGCCACACCTCTCCCAGGAGTGAGATGCCACCGATGGGCTGCTTGCCACTGGCAGGGGCGCCTGGCTTTGCAGCATGGTAAGATCGCATGTGCCGTAGGGCCTGTGCTGAGCAGATGTAAAAAGCTACTTCTCTAAGCAGGGGAAGTCAGGGAGTGAACCAAATGGATCTGAGTTGTAATGCCAAACTTTTGGCTGCTCTGAGATTTGAATTTTGGGTTTGGTTCCAAATGTAGAGATGCTTTTTTAGGAAGCAGGTCTGAAAAGTCTGAACTACCCTGTTTTTAAAGCTACCGCACATGTCTCCATGGGGTTACTTCTGTCATTGCTGCCCTGTGTGACCTGGGTGTGAAAATGTACAAAGAAAAGGTGGCAACGTATGGGCAGGAATTTTCTAGTGGTTGGGGACCATAGTGCCTCTTTTTAGAAATGAAATTGAAGATGCTTTGAAAGTAATACATTTGATAAATGATTGCACACTATTTTAAATGCAATTAAAAGCCATATGAAGAGTCTCAATTTAAGGCATCCTCAATCACCAGTAGCTTCTGGAAAGTAAGTAATGCTTCATCTCATTAGCAGTGCATACAGAGCTAGAGCTATATAACTAAGCCTGGAAAAGGGCTTGATAAAAATCTCTGTATTGCTCCTTCCTCAAATCCAAAAAAGCCAGAAAAATGCCTCTCATTAAAAGGTTCCTCAGCTGGCCGGTTGCTTGTGTGTTCCTTAAAACAATAGATTCTTTCCATCTCTTCCTCTGATAGATCTCTCACTACATGCTGTCAGTACCTCCCTTGCTTTATTCTCTAAGATGCTTAATATTGGAGAACCAAACCCCTATTTTCCTATTTGAGAAGGCTCCTACAGCAGCTGATGTTAATAAAAGTGAAGATGATGTAAACCTAAGCTTATAGAGCTTCCATAGCTGCATAAAAGCTTAGTGTCCATGACTTCTGAAGTATGTTTTGTCCATGTGTTTTGAGCTTCTAATAGTTAAGTTGCACAAAGCAAAACAGACCCTGAAAGCCCTGGATTTCCATGGTTAGTGTGGAGGCTTCTGCTCAGACCAGCACCTGGAGGTGACAAGCATCCCTTGCAGGAGGGAGATCTGTTTCATGTTTTGTCCAGTCCCGTGGGATGTGCTAAGGTGTTGCAGACCTGCATGGATCTTGGAGTAAGTAGAGGGTAGAGTGGGCTCTAGACTGCAGCCCTGCTGATTCAGCCCCTCATGTGTTTAATTGGAGTAATTTCTTCAGGCCAGGTCAGGACTAGGAGTTGGTGGTTACTCCAAAATAGAGGCAAAAGGATCAGCTCCAGCTGATCCAGCACAGCCTTCCTCTTCCATGAAGAGCTGAGGGTTGTGCTGTTTCAGATGACTAACAGGCTCACATGGACTGATTGCAGAAGCTGAAGCTTATGTGGGCATCCAGTGAGGATGTTCCAGTTTTGTTTCTAGTTATTTATGTCTGCTGGTGCTTTGGAAACATCTTTGTGGGTCTCAGCTACTATGGAACCTTATCAAGGAGACAGATTTGAGTCTAAAAATTCAAGGGCTCTAGAGACTGAAGTCAACTTCTAAGGGAAATGCAGTTTTCCTCAGCTTAAAATAACTTTATTTATAACGTCCTTTACTCTCCAAGGTCTCTTTCAAGGCTCTGCCTGGGTTGCATTTTGACTTGTGCAGAGCAAAGCTCCTGTGAGGAAGGAGGGCCAGGAAATTCAGGGAAGGCAGTTTGGGGCAGGCAGGGGAGGGGAAGGGAAGGGGGAAATGCTGATAAGGGTGATGAACAGTTTCACCTTCAGGAGCGATGAACTGTGGGAGAGTTGGCTGCATTGAGGGTCTGGCACAGCTTCAACATGCGCACGTGGGGATGGATCAGCTGAGAGAAATGACTGCATTTATTCAATGAATTTACATGAGGTGCCTGCGTTGCCAGAAAGGGACGGGCTCCCTCCCCCTCCAAAACATCAGCAGCTCCATGCAGGAACGGCAGGAGTGGAGCAGCAGGCTCGGCAGAGGGACAGGGCTGGGAATTTTTCAGCAGAGCCTTTCCTGTGAAGGCTGCTGAATGAGGCACCCACACGCAGCGTGGGGTTCAACTCCCCCCTGCTCTTCCTGGGGTCTGGCTCTTATAAACAGAATCAATAAATGGTTACGCATAGCCAGCCTGCTGCTGGCTGCTCTATAGGCTGCTTCTGTCTCTAGCCAAACTCTCTTCCCTTCTCTTGCAGGCCTCCATCTCTAGAAATCCACCAGCAGCTTCTTGCACATCTGATTTGAGGTATCAGCTTCTGCTCTGTAGTTGTGTTTCCCTTAAAAACAGAGCCTATATGCAGGGTGTAGGGCAGGAAGCATTGATTTGCAGTAAGTGTAAGGGACAGAAGAGTAGGAATAGGTCTGTACCAAAAGGTTGGAGCCACAAATGCTTTCATAGTATGTGGTGAGAGAACTGGGGCTTGAGGTGGGGCATCCCAAGGCACCTCACGCATCCTTTGAGGGAGCCCAAAGTATATCACACTCTGCCAAACAAACTCCACTTGCTTCTGTGCTCCTATTCCTGGCCCTGAGGAAATGTCCTGCCACAAACCTTTGTCACACAGGAGTCAAAGTGCTTGTTAAGAAAACGTGCTGAAGCGGTTAAATTACTTATTCCTTAACCCTGCTGGGTTATTAACAAGGTGACTGTTAAATAGGCTGCCCAGGCCTGTGATTGGGGTGCGTTTATCCTAAAGGCCCTCCCAGTGGCTGTTCTCAGCACAACCTATTAAGCCCAAAACAGCTGGTCGACACTGGGAACTAGTGGGGACCCTGCAGCTGATGCTCTGCTCCCTCAGCTTCTGGAGCCAAAGAGCATTTGAAGGAAAGCCATCTTCTCCAATCCTTCTAAAAGAATTAAATAATACACAATAAACAATGAATATTTAATCTTAAATGGGTTTTCCTTAAGTAAGGATTGGATTCTTCACTTTATACCTGGTTATAACTGTTGTCTTGCTGTGCATGGTCCAGGGTACTGCAGGATATGGGCTGAGCTGAAGCTCCATGGGGTTTGGGCTCCATGTGAATGTGCGTGTTCTACCCGCAGTGGTCACGTTTTGTGGGAGATGCTGAGGGATGAGGTACTGTGATAAATACCAGCTTGGCGGGCGAATGCTGGCCAGCCCATGGTACAGCAGAGGTGCTTCAGCCTGAAACTTTCATTCCTGAGAGCTGCCAAAGTGGCAGAGCCTGTCCCCAGTGGCACGCCACGGTCCCCACCTTGGAGCAAAGCTCCTGCTGTAGGCGCCTCATGGGACACGCAGAGCTGCTCATGCAAAGTCGGTGCTATGAAAATAGTTCCGTGGCTGCTCTGAATTAATTCATTTTTTTTTAGCTAGAAAGTTGCATCTGAGTAGGAAAGAAAAATAAAAATCCCATCATGTTTTTAATGTGTGATGGAGAATCCATGACAGCTTTTACTGTCCTGCATTCAGTCTCACTGACAGGTATCAGTACTGGTAATGCTGTCAACATGGGCATTAACTGATAGAGTTAACCGTCGTAAACATGTATTGGTTTGGGCCCGAGTTTGTCTGGTTTTGTATTGCATCTTGTTAGATTGGATTTGCTAAAGGACAGAGCTCTTTGATCGCATTTCTGTTCCTTATGTAGGTACTTGCAAACTGTGATCAGATCGTACTATTAACCTTCTCCCTTCATTAAGGAGAACAGATGGTGCTCCTGGAGCCTTTCTCTAAGCTGAGCTTTTGGTCTTTTAATCATCCTGTTGGTGGTTCTTTGCGCTGGATCCAGTTTTTCAATATCCTTCTTGAATTGCAAGCATTAAAACTTACCATAATTTTGACGATATTAATGTTAAATGCCACACACTGATTATTTTTTTTATTATTTTTTTTAATTTGAACATCCCCCATCAAAGCCTCTCTGAGCTCTCTTGACCATAGGACCATTCTAGCATGGTGTACTCAGCTGCTTTTTTTTTTCCTTGTTGACCAGGAACTTCTTGCCAAAACCAATGGCTTCACGGGATGCTGTTCCCATCTTTTGTGTTGCTGTGTGTGTGGCAGTACTGAAGCCTATACTGTGTTCTTTGGTGCAGCTTATTTAGCCATGCTGATCTGTTGGTCTTTTCTCAGTTATTTAGCAGTGCCACACTGTTTGTCATCTTCAGGCTTGATAAGTAATTATTTTAGGCTCTCTTCTACTCATTAATATATGTGTTTACACTATAGAGCCAAGGACCAGCCTCTGCCAAGTCCTCAGTAGGAACATACATGTATACCTGTGACTATTTAGTCACCGCCACATGAGATTATTTTCATCCATTAATACATGTCATTATTTCCTCATCTTAATCAAGTCATCATGTAGCGTGAAGCTAAATTCTGTATGGAAAATCAGCTATGTCATTTTAATCAGTAAAGTCATGTTAGGTAGAAGTTTAATTGTTATTTTATGCCTTTTTAAAGTCGATAATGCTAGATAGGGCCAGTTCTGGACATTTTCCAGTTTATACAGATTAATTTTGTCACTCTCTTGGTTTACTGGAGATCATTGTTAGGATTTTCTATTTACTTCTTAAAATACTTGGCACATCAGAGGGTTTTGTTCCAGCCACTGTGACTTCCATGTGCCCAAGATATGTTTAAAATGGATATCAATAATACAGAGTGTTTCAGGATGTTCTTTTAAAACTGGTGCAAGTCATCCAAACCTGCTGAATTTAGGTTCTGCTTAATTAGCTGCACTTTAAGGTTCTGCTTAGTTGGTGGTAGAATAAGGAGTGCAGAACTGATGATATAACATATGCATATAGCACCTAACTACCGTCCCCCTGCAACGAAGAGTGTTAACAATCTCTTGTAATTTTTTTTACCCCTGTCAAGCGGAAATGGTTGAAATAGCGTTGGAGTAATCTTTAATTGCCTCAAAACCCATCTATATGGTTCTTAATTTTACTGGCTAGATCACCCCTGTGCCTGCCTTTATTTATAAACTTACAGTTCCTAGCATTTGGCTCCTTGTCATCACCTTTCCCTTTCTCCAGGGTGATATGTGTTTAATCCTGTGCTTCTAAGTGGCTTAGTGTTGGACACAGCACTTTTGAGTTAGTACATTGTCATCTGGATGGTGGTATTAACATTTGGAGGGCATTTCGGTAACAGCCATATGGGATCTCCAGTTTTTCCATGCTGAAATCCACTGCAATATCTCAGTTCTTATTCTTATCCATTCTTGATGATGGTTAAAGAACAAGAGTAGCATCTCAACTTTATCTTTTTCTGAGCTATCATTGACTCAAGGACAGGAAATACTGAGAATTGTTCCATTTCTTCTCTATTTACCATTTGCAAGTAGTTTTAAACCACTGATTTCTCTGTATTCTTGTTGTGTGACTGTCTGCCAGGATGCAGCAATGTTGAGTAGTGGAGTTTTCAGAAATGAGCAATCCTGGCTCCTCTGATGTAGTCCTACTTCTGCTGTGTAGACAGATAAAACAAATTAACCTAATAGGGGACATGCAGAGAGGAAACAAATCCTGAGGTTTATTTGCTTCAGTGGTTTTTTTTCTCAGGTATCAATGTTTTGCTATTGGTTTCTCACTGGTCTGGCCAAACCCAGAAAAAAAGATCTTTCTTTTGCCAAGACATACATCCCACTTCTAACAGTTGGTGGAGCATTACTGCACAAAGTCAGCGTCCTCTGTGCCCCACAGGGTTCCCTGGCTGAGCACTTGTGAGCTGAGAAAGATACTTTTGAAGAACAGCGAGGAGTTCTCTTCCAGTGAATTGCTCAGATGCGACTGTATGCGGTGAAGCACTGCTCTTAGTCCCTCGGGATATTTGCCAGCCAACTTCAGAAGCCCTGAAATTTGCATCTTATCTTGGATCTGGGAGGACAGCAGGCCATCCTGTTGTTCTCTTGCCTCCCTGAAGAAAGAACGCTTTCCATCCAAGGTTCAAAGCTGTCAGTGTAGAGGGCTTCTGGGGATGAAAATCCCTCCCAAATGCATCCGTTATGCACCGTTCATAGTTAATAGCTAAAACCAGAATTTTTAACGCTTTCACAAGGACAGAATAGTTTATTCTTCCCCAAATACGTAGCTTGAGCTCACCTCTATGGATAAGTTAGCATGGTGCATGGTGCAAAAATGAGCTAATCCATAGCATCTACTGAGTCCACAGCCTTTGGGGGCAGAGGAACAAATGTAAAGCAACTCAGGCATGCTCAGCTTGCTTTCACTGAAATCTGAACTGATTCAAGTTGTCTTGTGTTGGGCTTGAGCTTAGGGTTCCCTCAGCTCGGTGTAAACAGGGTTCCTTGATTATCTTGCTGCTTTGTTGTGCCTTATTTGTCTCAGTCTTATTCTTTGAGAAGGGAAGGAATTCTTTGATGGTTTGCGTGGCACTCAATTAATGGGATTTTTGCAACTAGAATCAGCTGATTTGTAGAAACAAATAGAGAAAATATTTTTAAAAGGCTTCCTTTGAGAAAACGGTGTCTAAGTGTTATGAACGACCTTGATATCAAAACAACAGATACATCACACAGCTTCTAAGTTAGCCTTTCTGAAATCTCATCCATACTCTGCATTTGAAGTAGTTCGTTCAAGGATTATCTCCTCCACCCTTAGCCTCTCCCCTTCATAATTAAAAGTTTATACAGCAGCCATGTGATTTTGAAATGGGCTGTTGGTGAATGTGACACCTTTAATTCTCTCCCTATGCTGCGATGCAGTGGGAATGAAGATGTGTGTTGTTACACCAGATAACTGTGCAAAGACTTTTAATGTGGAACAGCGTTGCCAGCTGAAACAAGTGTTCAAAGTTGCATGGGTTTTTTTCCCCTATCGTTTTGACCCTCCCACCTCAATTGTGCAGAATTGAGCTGAGCTGAGCTCAGCAATTAGACCTACCTGCTTTTAACCTGCTTGATGTTGCAGAAAGTTAGCTGTAAGTCTGAATGTCCCAGGCTTGGAAATTTAAGCGTTTGCATGTGACAACTGGCAAGTCTCTGTGAGGTGGCTAGTTCTGTATTATTGGTATGTATGCTTTCAACCTGCGTTCTGCTGTAATGCAGCTTTTAATCAGCAACTATATATGGAATGAAATATGGCCCTTGTCATTGCTGCTAGTAAGGTGTGCTCGCAAGTCGGAACCCTTGAGGTGTCACCAAGCTCATGCTGTACCTGCAAAAGGGAAGATGTCCTCTGGAAAACACAGTCTCAGATTATGGGTGGTTAGGAACTGATGCTTTAAATTGTAGTCTAGTGCAGATGGGAGTCACAAACAGCATTTTTCTCTCCTTTTGCTTTTTATTGTTTTTCCTGTGCTGTAAGTCTGCTTCATCTGAATGTGCCCTAAACTTCCATAGCAGTAGTGGAGAGGGTAGCTACAACTGTTCTGTCTCCTAGCCATGGACTGGAGATACTGAGTCTGTATTAATTAGAGCAGTGTGGCAGGATCTCTTCTTTCCCTGAATAGTGGCATGCACAGTAGTATGCTGTTGGAATCTTTCCTTCTACCAAAGACATAGCTACAAGCTTTAAACTTAATGTAGCAAACCCAAGACTTGAAAGATACCTTGGAGGTCTCATTTGTTATCGCAGATGCTGCCTCTGTTGTATGATGATTTCTGAGAGATGGCTACTGTCTGCTTTGGAGAAAGTACCCTGTGCCCATGAGCAAGTCTCTTTCTGAGACCTTGTTAGCAGTGGGGTGTGAATTCATTGCAGGGTAGATATTATTTGTATCATCTCAGAAATGACTTATGGTAAATGATCTTGACTTAAGCTCGCCTTCCAGAGCTGTATTTTTGCCATGCTTAATGCTATGTTTGAGATGAGATTTTCAGGATGTTTCCTGCTGGAGCTGAGAGCTGCCCCTGGGATGCTCACAGGGTGGAGGCTGAGTGCTGTGTACAGGACGTGCCCGGGGCCAGTCAGCCCCAGCCGACGGGGGAGCAGGGACGTGTGGTCCTGGGATTCGGTCTCAAAGCTGCTGTGTGCTTCGTGTCACCAAGTTGCCCAACAGTGATGTTCAGAGGACTCTTGCTGGAGCAGCTATCAGGTCCAAGGACATGTGTCCTGTTAGCAGAGCAGCTGACTTTGGGGTGATGCACGTTTGTCATCCCCTGGATAGAGTGGGTGTCTTTGAGCATCACCAGGGCTCTTGGTGCAGACCTGTGCTGACTATGGCCAGGAAACTTTACTCCTGTGTCCCCCGTGTCTTCTGTGCTTCTAAATCATTGATGCTACAGGGTGATGTTGAAGCTGAGAGCCTGGTCTGAGATTGTTCTGGAAAATGGCTCAGGAAGGAAATTCAGCTCCCGGAGCTCCTCCACAGAGGGATGTGGGCTCACCTGTGGGAGGTGATGTGGTGGTGGCTTCGTCCCTCCTCAGGCAGCTGCACTTGTCAAGGGAGGTGTGGACAGGGTTAATGAACACTGAATTCCCTGACTGTTGTTAAATAGAAATCATTGGTTCAGGAAATCCTGAAAAGTGGAAAATGATCAGTGAATATGAGGATATTAGGGGCAAGTAGCTAGTATTTATGGTGTGTGCCTAGGTACCTTTCCCTGGCCCTGCTAATTCCCTCTAGGAGACAGGGTACTGGTCTATGCAGCCCATCTTTTGTTGACAATGGAGAAATCTAAACAAACTGGAGTTGTCTGTGACAGTTCACACTTTGTGTTAAACTTCATGTTCTTCCTGTGGTAATCATTAAATCAAATACCATGATGCTCTGTATTTTTATTTTAAGTATACCAATATCTCAGTTCCTTCTTACGGCCCCTCCTCTTTTGTTCAGAAAGACAGTTCTTGGCATAAAGGATACAGTGTGTTTGTTCTCATTGTTAATAAACATCCAGTTATGTTCAATGACAGGACAATGAATCAGTGCAGCAACACACTGAATATGGTGAGGCCACTTCTCAGATACGTGATGCTGCAGTTCGCTGTGGACCGAGCACAAGTTCCTCATGAGTGTATTGTTTTCTGCTGTCCAGCTCAGTGAAAATTAATTACAGAGGATGATAAAGGGAACTTTTCTGCAAGCTACGAATGCTGTGGGCAGAGATGAATGGAAAAAGGATTTTCAAAATACCTGAGTCCTCATTTTGGAAAAGGTGGAAAAATGATGTTGGCTAATTCATCCCTGGTGGGATTCTGCTGCTACGGAGTTAATCACAAGACAGATTTGTCCTTACAGTGTGATATTTCTGTAACAGCACAAATTTGCTTATTTGCTGGATAGAGAAGGTTTTACAGCTTAGCTATTAAAGAGGTTAGAACCAACCTGGCTGTACTATGAAAGAGATGTGCTAATGTGATTTCAGTGTGAAATGGTCCCAGACACTGTGCTCCATGAAAATATTTTAATGCTTTGAAACAGTTTCTAGCTTTAGGATTTGGGAGGAAAAGGTGACATTTTTTCACCTAGGTTCCCTTTCTTTCCTTTTTTCACTTTTCACTTGAACTAGACTGTAGGAGAAATTAAAACGTTTTGCTTTAATTGACAAAGAGGCAAATCTCTCTTCCATTTTGTAATAGACTTTTTCTTGTCGTTTGGAGTAATTACATTAATTTATTTTTGCTTTCAGGCTAAGAATATTCTCCTGTAGAGAATGTAGATGTAGATGTATGTAGGTCCTGGAGTCTGTGTCTGGTTTTCAGCTTTTTCCCTATGAGCAGACTTTAGCATCAATAGGGCTTTCTTCCACTGTGCTACTTTGATCCACACACAGGTAATGATATCTAGGGCTCACCTCCCTTACAAACTGGAGCTTCTCTCTTCAAAGAGAAGAATCAAAAAAATTACTCATAGTAGGGAAATAAATTCAGTGTGGAGTTTCATGTCCAATTTCTTTTCAGCTGTGCAAATTGTTATCCTAGCAAAATTGAAGTGACTATAATTTGTCCTTAAAAACAATTACTCTAATTATTTTCTGCTATGCTGCGCTGTTCTGATGGCATATGTGGCCAGTGGGACTTATTTAAAATATGTATGCTCTTAATATCAGCTCAAAAAGAAAGCTATCTCAGCTGGAAAAAATTAAGGTAATGTAAAAAATTAGATTATTTTTTCCATCTGACCTTGCTTCTATTTAGTTATCTCTGCTTTTGATGTTGAAATTTACAAATTAATAATTGTAGCTGCTTGAGGAAAGTCAGGGCAGAGAACAATTACCAGCTGCAAACAAATCTCTCTTCTGCTTTGCCTTTCTTTCTGTCAGAGTGCAGCGTCTACAGCACTGTTACAACTGTACACACGATTACTCACTTTCCTAATAACTCAGGGAAAACGAATTACTTTTTTGGGGCTGTTTGCTGCCAAAGGAGGGTTTTCCATTATCTGGCGTAGCTGAGGTCTGCTGGGTATGTTTACACTGCATCATCGTGATGTCAGGCCCCAGTTTATTTTATCAGAGCTGCCTCTGCTGGCAGCAGCAGCCCAGCCCAAGCAGTGCAGGGGTCTGGTTAGGGCTACACGGGTTTTTCAGGCTGGTTTTGCAGTCTGTGCTGGATTTTACTCAGTCCTTGCTAACCTGCTGTCCATCCCTCGCTTGGTGCTTTGAAGCTAGTTTGTCTCGCTCTGACACATCACAGTCGGGCTTTCGGTGCTGTGCAAGCGCATGCCCTTGCTGTGGCTGTGCGATACAGCGTGCCGTGACCATACCGGTAACACCAAGCCTGCTTCATCCTCAGAGGCACGTGCTTTGTTGTCATGGAGCTCTCGATTCATCCGTCCCTGGGCTAAGTTTGGCAAATACTCTGGTATCTGATTGATTCAGGAACACGGACTATAAGACGGTCCGGTTTGTATGAATAAGAGTCACTGTTGCAGGTGCTGGCATGCTGTGGCTGAGCTATGCTTTGGCTACTGCATAGATCATGTTTAGAGATTGAAGTCCAGAGATATTGCAGTTATTGAGGCCGTTTAGGAGCTATGAAGGTCAAGTCCATGAGACCCTTTAACAGCTGATCGCATGTGACTGTTGGCGTGACTTCTTGAAGGTGCTGTTGCAGACTAGACCTTGCAGCGTGCAGCGTGTTTCCAGGGTACATGCTGTTCTTGGAAACTAGACCTGAAACTGGCTTTGCCTTCAGGGTTTTGTAGTGGAACAGCCTGTTACAGCATAACTACCTGAATTTTGGACTTGGAAAGGCTCTTAATCATCTCATAAATCTAATCAGTGCTGTAATTTTCTGAAAACTCAGGGTTTAGTTTGGAGCTGAAGCCAAGTGTTCTTGGAGAAGACCTAAATCTGTTGGAGAAAAGGTGGATCCTTGAGCTAGAAGGGTGATAGAGGAGAGACACTTGTCCTCACTGTTGCTGACAGAAATCAAAGAGCTGTTCTCTATGCTAAGCTGTTTTTATTTTGCATCTGTAGGTTTGAGGGTGCTTTTAACCCAGAGCACTGCTCACCAGATCAAAATCATGATTGGGAAATTAGATGTTTAATTATTGCCTTGTTAGATATATGGACCTGCTATACAGAGCCTCCCTACTCTGCCCCCAAAGTTGTTTCTAAAGCTCAAACCTTTAAATATAGTGGTCCTCTGGCTACTCTAAGGCGTTTTTTAGAATTAAAGACCAGCTGATTTGCCTGTGCAATTTGCAGCCCAGCTCTCTGTTGAAGGCTAGTGGAGTTTCAAAGCTGACTTAGTGCTCTATCCAAGCAGGAGTGAAACCCTCTCAGAGTAAGGGGAGTTCTCCTGAGTCTTTCGTGCCTGCCTCACTTCATCTCTCCCTGGATTCCATGACTGCGAAATGACTGATAAATTGTGGAGCTGTGAAGGTGTAGGTGCAAATAACTGCAGTGCTCTTTGAGAACCTTTCCTGCGAAGTGGTAGTGAAAAGCAGTTATACGGCTATTGCTCCTTTGCGCACACCAGCTACAGTTACCACTACACCACAGATAGCTGCAGTGCTTCTCTAATTAGCTGATGACATGGTGAGTGCTGGTGAAATAAACTTTCATTGGGAATATACCAGGTACTTACTCAAACATATATTGCCTTTTAAAAGATATCATAAAAGGGGGCTTACTCAGTCATAACTGGCACTATTTTACAGGTTCTGTATGTGAAAGGATTTCCATTTTCTAATCTAGTGATATAGCCAACTAACCACCTCACTAATAGAGCAGAAGGGAGTTAAAGCAGTGAATTTAAAATATCCTTTAAAAATATTTTGTCCGAAAAGTCGTTCCAGGAGCTGAATTTTGCCATATGCCCATGTTCCTGTTCCTACGAGCAGCCTGTTGGATCTCACATAAATGTGGTTTTGCATCACGTCATACCCTGTCACAATGTATGACCCTTCTCTCTACCCAGTCCTATCATTGACTTCAATGTTGCTTATTCTTCATACAAGTGTGAATGGCTCAACATGGAGGAGCTCTTGGAGATGGGGACGAAGCCTGAACAGAAGGATGCTCGCTCTCCTCAGCTATTGCCAGCCAAGCCATTAGAAGAGATACAACCATTTTAATTTGCCCCTCTATTTGCTCTGAGTTTGCCTGCACTATTTCAGTGCAGCTGATCCCTGTGCTGAGCACACAGCCCTGTCCTACCTGCATCTTGCCTTGTGCTGTTGGCTGTGCAGGGTTTGGGGCTGTGGAAATGACCGAGCTTTGATGCTGGAGGAAGACATTGGTGCTGGCATGGGGACTGTGCATCACTTGTGGAAGGCTGATGGTTCAGGAGGATAGAAACGTAACGTCAGCCCTGATAATCACAAGCACTGCGCTCCCCAGGGCCTGGGAGGATTCCCCATAGTCTTGCACCATCCACCTTGCTCATCCAAAATGGGCCTTGGGCATGGGCAGCAGGAGCTCTGCCTGCCCCTTGACTGGATCTGAGGGAAGAAATGAGTTTGGGTGTGAGACTTGGGTGGGAAACCCCAGAAGTGCTCACAGGGCAGTTAGCATGGCTATCTGCACCAAAAAAATACTTGGTATTCACTTTGATCTACTTCAACGGGTGTTTCTTATTGAAGAGATGAACATGTGAAAAACATGGCTGTCCTGGTCAGAGGTCCCTTAACGTATGCAATCAGGAGATAACACTACACATGGGGATCGAATCCCATCTCTGTCAGGAGCTGCTCAATTTTGAGGTCTGTATTACACGCCCCTGTCTCTGTAGCTTCTGCAAGCCCTAGTGGAGGCAGGAACTGCAGGACACAGAGGTGCTTGAGTTGGCAGGCTGGTAAAACACTTGAGTAAACACTTGCTCCTTCGTATGGTCCAGGAGAATCTCCAATTTAAATGCTGGTGGCTGCAGAAAAGATGCTAATGAAGTGCACCTAGCAGCCTCATTTACCCATATGAAATCATTACCAGTGGATAATTCATTCTCCTGGAAAATACAATAATAGTAATGTAATATACAGAACACAATACTACCCTCTAATAAGTCTGACAGGCAGATTGCAGTGTCTGTTTAGACTGTATTAGCCAGCCAGCAATTTCAAATGCTTTTATGTGCAGACCCTTGTTGCTCAACTCCTGCTCTTTGCTGGCTGAGCTAAACTAATTAAAGAAAAATGTACTATAGCTGGGAAGTCCCCCAAAAGCTAAAGCAAGCCCTTCTAAACAAAATAACCCACCCAAATGAACAGCTTTCAGTTGTTTTTGCAGAAATAAAAGTCACTTTGTTTTTCTTTGGGAACAGACAGGGCAATTATGCTATGTTTAATAATTTTGTTCAGGATCTTGGGTTCATAAATGTGGACCTTTACTGCAGGCTACAAGCACTCAGAAAGACTTGTATTACCTGGCTCACTTGCTCTTACAACATGAGGTGACAGTTCTGCTGAGACAAATGGTACTAGCCATTTAGTGCATGATATATGGACTGTAGCCTCTGAGCACCAGCACTTCTGATGTGTGTTTAAAGCTTATTGTGGCTGAAGCTTGCAACGCCTGAGGGCTGCCTCAGTAGACTTCTTAGAGCATGTAACCTCCAGACTCTCCTGCTTCTCCTTTGACGTGCATGCAAAATACTGCCCCTCTGCTTATGCCGATGCAAACTGCCAGGCAGAGGACATCTGTGTCCTTGATGGCTGCGGTGGGAATATCTCCAGTTTCAGGTGCTGGAGGATCTGCTTTGCTCCAGGCCAGCTAACATATAAGGGCTTTTGCGAGGAGTGCGTTGCCAGTAGAAGTAATGCCAGTTGTTGGAGAGCTGTATTTACAGGCTGCCAATCAGTTTGAAGGCTTTGCAACTATGGGACATAAGTTGCAGACCCTGAGAATGTCCTCTCCTCACTTGCAGAGCTGCCCAGGGACCAGATATGGGCAAGGAGCATGGGTGGGGTTGGGGTCTGTGCACAGAATTGCTCAGCAGAAGCACCATCCTGACCAACCTATTTGTGGCCTCACTGGTGCACCCATATACCTGGAGGAGTCCTTTCTGTGTCCTGTGCCATTCCATGGGTTGGAAGAGAACCCCAAAATCCTGATCTCATCTATTTATATGAAGATTGCTTGTTTCTTTTTTTGGATATCTTGATCTGAAGAGTAGTTTATCTTTCTGAAGCAGTGAACATGTACTTTTGTCTCTCCAGATTGCAAACGCTGCATGTAGCTGGGACTGTCTTGATGTGTTCACTGTTCATCTGGGTTAAACCATCGCAGGGAAGCTTGGGCAGGTTCAGGCTTCCTCTTGGTCTGTTTGAACTTGACTCGAGTAGCCTGTTCTGTTCATCTCAATGGTGAAAATTGGTCCAGAGTGGGAAAACTTTGTGCATGTAATGTAGAGCCAATAACTGGTTACTATCTTGAGCAGTGCTTGAAGTCAAAACTTAGAAGCCGCAGCATTCAGTCCGTTCACTCTGCAGCCCGAGCTTGAAAGATGCATACCTGTTTGGTGTTCGAAGAAATATTGGCGCAATGTGCTGTTGAATGCTGGCCCACTTCAATTACTGACGGAAAGATAAAACACATTTTGCTCTTGGCTGGCTTCCTTGCTTGCTGATGCTAATAACATCACGAGCTCAGCATTTCAGGGGTCATCTTGAAAGAAGCGGAGACCTAAACTCCCCTGGTCCTGCCTTCCTGCTGCTGTTGCCACTGCAGGGAAACATTGCCGGGTCAGAGACCAGGGTTTGCACTTCAGCAAAGTGAGTGCCAGGTGACCGCAAGGGCTTCTGCGCAATGGGAGTCATGATCCAAAGCAGGGTGGTGGTGGTTCTCCTTCTGACCGGCAGGTTTCTCCATGCACACCTCTTCTTTTATTTTACACTTGTGCTAAGATCAGTCTGGAAACCTGCAGGACTTCAGCTTTCACAACCACCTTTATAGGATATAAGGCTGAAGAATACCTGGTCCTGTATGTGTATGTGCATCTTTCTCGTCCTCTAGGAAGTTTTGTAGTCTTTTCATCATTTTGTAGCACCCCAGGGAGCTTCTCTGTCTCTGCCAATTAATTTGCTGTGGTTATTTCAATTTTGTTCACAACCTGCTTGACAAAAACTCTTTAAAGCTAGACTCTTCACATTGAGGGGGAAAAACATGATGCTGGTCTGGATCACAAGTAACAGTAGGAGACATAATGCTTAGCCATAAAAACTGAATATGTGCCTATAAGCTGATGCATGGAAAACTCAAGTGCTTCCTCAGCTGCCTGCCACTATGAATGATAAAGATGATAGAAATAAACTTTAACTTGTTCATTAGTGTGAAAATCAAACAACTGCAAAGCCAGCTTTTACTATACTTCGTTCATAGAGTGGTTTTGCTACAACTGCTTATTGTCAGTTATTTCTTTGCATGTCATTGTCCCACATGAAAAAGTGATGGCTTTCTTCTAGTCCAATAATGGGAAGTTGTGCTTTTAGCACCTGATGATGGAGACTTCAGTTTTGCCTGGACACCCAAGAAAGATGGAAGAGAAGGGGCAACTCATGGTGTCACAGTGGGAAGTGTTCATTCCTGTTGAAGTATGGTGATAATTCTGAAAACATTTCATTGTGAAATGAACACACAAAGTAGTGTCTAAATGTTCAACTATATATATCCACTGTCTCACTTTTGTCCCTGAAAGAGGAATATTGAATAAAGAATTGCTTAGGAATTCAACGTGTATGCTGCTTCTAGCTGCTTTTCAGCAAATTGCACAAGCCCGCAGGTAGCAGAGAGCCCGGGAGGAGAGCCGCTGCGTAGTGCTCTGGCTTACCTCGGGGAGGCTGCTTCATCTCTCCCCGCTCACACTGTCAGGCAGGCTTTGACTCATGGATGTTAATTAACCCAAAATTGTTTTTCAGCCTTCACTGTGGAATTTTTCTTTCTCAGCACTTAAACTTCTGCATGGAGTTGGTTTATTTATCCCACGTCCCCCCAGAGTGGAGAATTTTAATTCTGTAAGCACCAAATGTCTCCTTTTCCCCTACATATGGCCTTTTATTAGCCTGCTGCTGTAGATCGGTAATTAGCTACACAAGTGATGTTTGCAATCATATTTTCTACCTGGAGAGGTTATGGTAGATGCAGTATGGCAGTCATTCAGCCAGTCCACATACAAACATTATATCACCAGCTCTGCTCCTGCTAATGCCCTATCTCTTGGCAACTTTCTTTAAGGGTGCTGCATAATTGCTCTGCTGGAAACATTTTCAGTAATAATGGAATTTAACTTCTTAACGTGCTATTAACTATATTTCCTTCTTTTAGGTTGACATTAGCTGTGGTGGTTCGTGTGGCTTTTCATATGCATGCAAATGTAATTGTGTGCAGAACTTGGTCCTGTCACTCAGGGTGATGATTCCCAGGGCCTTTCAGTGAACTTTGCCAGCTGATCTGAGGCAAGGCACTTGGATCCTGTAAATCTGATTTTTGCAAAAAGACTCCATGTTGTTGAACTTAAAAGTGTCAAAAAAGGCTGTTCTGGGAAAGGGTAGATGTCCTCTACCGCAGTTTCCTCTAGTAATTTTAGTCCAGCTGATAAAGTAACCGCAATCACCTGGAAGATTTGATGCTTCAAGCTAGTCATAGCGATTTAAAATTGTATCACCTCTGTTGAGGATTTGCTGCCATATAAAGATCAGCAAGCTCATCTCCCACCAAGAAGAGCTGGCTTGATAAAGCTTTCCCTTGCAGACCTGAGGAATGGTGAGGATGACCTGTGAATCCAAGGGGACCTCGTGTCCCTTCCTGGGAGAGCAGCAGTAGGGAACTGTCCAAGTCCCACCGCAGCTGCTTGGCTCAGTCCCCCAAGGGAGTTGGTGTTTCTTAGAGAGCTAAAAGCCATGTCAGCTGTGCTTATCAGAAAAGGGGTTTTTGACTGCTTTAAAGTCCTTTAAATTTATTAAAATCTGTTTTCCTTCTCCTAGTTATAAATTAAGGCAGTGCTTTCAAGACTGTTTAATTTGGGCTGTAACAAGGCTCATCATATCTTGCAGTGATGAATAAAGGGTTTGACTGGAGCATATGTTAATGCACAGAAAACAATGACACTTAAAATAAATGCCCCCAAAGTGCCATATTTGGCACTGGCTGCAGGAGATGTGTAGTAAATGATGCGGTGCTGCCACTGTGCTTATGAGGGACAACAGTAGCTTCTGGCTGGTTCAAGGATTTAATTCTGCTGAGCTCCAGCAGTCGTGTGGGCAGTGACCTGCAATGAGTGTCTTGCAGCCAAATTTTCAAAAGTAGCCACTGATTTGAGCTGTGTAAGAGGTTTGTTGCAAATCTCCCTGAAAAAGGCTGTGAATGCGAGGCACCTCCAGCAGCAGATGCAGGGACTTTGGGGCTCTGGGAGCTCAGTGGGTTTGAAACCTGGGCTGGAATTTGATTATTTCTTTGAGGTTTCTAGGCTGAATGTGGTCAAGGTGCTGAGTTGGAATACAGACCTCCTCTCTGCCTCTGCTACAGGGTACCACCTACCAAAAGGTGTCCCTACATATTTATTTGCATGTGTGCTGTGTAGCTTAAATCCTTTGGGTTGAAGAGCAAAGTGCCATTTGCACTAAGACACAGGTTTTGCAGTAGCCTGGTGTTTGTACCCCAAGCAGAGCTATTTAAGCATAGCAGATGACACTTTCTTTTGCAAGATTGCTCTTTTTCCTCTCTTTTGTTGTTATCTTTCCTGCCTTAACATGTAACTGAAACAAAAAACTTACTTGTCACTTGCAAGCAGTATGGTGCCCCTGGAAAAGCACCTGTAGTAAAAGCTGGGGGGGTTGTACGCTTTTTGACTAGTAGCAGACATTTCTTGCCTGTGGGCATGAAAGTTTTGTTGCACATCAACTCATTAATCAGCTTAAAGAAACCCAACAAAGTTTGCTAGCAAGTATAGTGCTGTTTTGAACTGAAATGAGGTCGGGGGATGCACAGACAATTAATTTATCATGTAGTAGGCAGCCTGTAAACTTCACCAGAAGGCTTGTGCCTCCTAGCACTGCTTTCATTTTAGGTAGAGAAAAATAAAACCAAACCTGAAAGCACAGGTAAAATCTGTAACCTCATTTCCAGAAAGGGGTTAATGCCGAGGTCGGGGCAGTACAAGGTAGAGAATAGGGCTGATTCAAGTGTGCAGGAGGAGTCGCAGGCTTCCCGGCTAGCACATCTGGGGAAACACATCTGGGCACTAGAGCTGCAGGGCTGGAGGCTGAGCAGGGTGAGGGCAAAGGGAGAGGGCTGCATTGGACGTGCCGTGGGGGTCTGTGCTACGCAGCAGCTCCCTCACGGTCGATTTTGCCATTGCATAATTGTTTATTTGCACTTGCGGCATGACTGAGGCACGTGTTGGGCTGGACATGGGCAGGCAGCTCTGCCGTGGCGTTGGAGCAGCTCCAGCACGCCCATGGGAAATGGCATATGGGACAGCACGTTGTTGGATGCTCTCACACAGGGTGCTGCGGCTGGGCCGGGGTCCCATCCTCCCAGGGAAATAAACATTGCAAACTGCGTGCTGCGGCTTAAACCGAGCCTGCTCGGAGCCTGTGTTTGCTGTTGTATTCAAGCTTTTAACCAGACTGTGCAGGGGCATATGTGACGGTGCTGAGAGCCAGCCACGTTTCTCAAGCAAGCGTATCCAAGCCCTGTGGCAGGAGCAAAAAGTGTGGCAATTATTTCTTCACTCTGACAAAGCAAGGCTGTTGCAGATGCCACAGAGAAGATCAGTGTTAAACAGCTTGCAGCAACCCCCTTGCCACAACTAGAAGTGGGCTGTGGAAAGCTGGGTGGGAGAAATATCTGCATGTCTCTGCCAGGGAGCCCTTTTGCTTAAAGGAGTTGGGGGTGAATTTTTTCCTGAAATGGCTACAGGTTACTTACACAGGTACCTCACACAGTAATGGAAACAATTTGTGTCACTACCCTAAAGAACTGCTATGCTGTGGTTGAGAGTAAAGGGAATTTAGGATACTGTGAAGAATAGGAAAAAAAAAAGAAAAAAAAAACCCCCAAAACAAAAAACCTTGGCTGGTAGAGGGATTTCTGTTTCCAAACCTCAGCTGGGTGTCTTTGCATCGTGTTTCTTGTTGCTCTGTGTTCTGGGAGGGCTTATTAAACCAGCACAGTGCTGCAGGAGGTCTGGCAGACAGGTCAGATCTTCCTGGACCTGTTAACTCAGGCCAAAAGTCATGACAGTTGTGACAAACCCAGCCAGACCTGAACTAGCCTCCCAGGAGGAATCGGAGGTGCTGGTGTTGTTGATCTGCAGCCCAGGGAGCCTGCCCGTGGCAGTGGTTGGGTTTCTCTAGCGTAGCTGTGCAAATGCCAAGGAGACAGAGGCGCCGTTACTTAAGATGATCTAGAAAAAGAGACTTTTTTCCTCTTTTCTGAAAATAGATCTTCCATAAACAAACTCTCAGTACTTTAAAGAACACCTGACAACCAGCCTGGCTTTTACAGCACACTGGGATTTAATGCCGAATGAAGGCTTGGTTTGCGTTCAGTAGTTGTTTTCTCTTTAGAATTGTGCTAGGAAGTACACAGTCAGTTCAGCAGGGAGAGAAATTAGACTAATCCTTTGGGAATTTTCCCATTTTTACTCCAAGGTATCACTTTATTAATGAAACAGAGGGAAATACAGGATTTCAGAATTTCTTTTACAAAAACACTGATAAAATGAGCTTGTAACAACTTTTACTTTGAATGAAGAACTGATATGAATTAATCAAAATATTTATTCAATAGTCTTGATTTTTGACCTGTGTGGGAAAGGTAACAAATACAGACCTATTTCAAGACTAGAAACCTGAGATGGAAAATCACCTTTAAGAAAAAAACAATTTGTTCCCTAAGTTAAGCTTCCAACCCACCAAGGCTGATTAATAGCAGAAACACGAATATGTGTTTGTACTTGCCCACCCAGTTGCCTCTCACCTGTTGGTATGACATCTGCTCCCAGACAGTTGCTAAAAGCTGAAATCTCTGTTTTTCCTCATGCTGTTTCTAGCACGTAGCTCGAAGCAGGCTTCACTGGCAACTTACATGTTTAAAAGCTTTTGCTGTAACTTATTTTCAGTTGTATTAATTGACAAAGTTCTTTGGTTCTTGCCAGTGTTTCACTGAGCATGGGCTGCATAAGAATGAAATAAATGTCACTGCCTTCTCTAGGACAGCGGGACTTTGCGAGCTTGCAGTTGAACTGAGACATCCCTTGGGATTGCCTTACAGGCAGAAAAAGTCCTACAGACTGCATATTAAACTTCCTATTTTTAACTTTATGTCAGGTTTAGAGAGCATAGCAAGACAACCCAATTTTCCCCTGAGGACTGAAGTAGAAATATCAGTCTGTCATTTCAGTTCACTACTTGGGGATAATTAATTACCGCTGAGGACAATTAATCATTTTAAAGAATTTGTTTCTTGAGAAGGACAGGGAAAAATACAAGATTAAAGTCTCTGGCTGACCCCACGTAAGGCCGCGCCAAGGCACTGTGATATGTTCAATGTAATAGTTATTTGCTGCCCTGAGCCTTGGTGATTCAGAGTGGCTTTGGTGGTGTTTGGGTTCCTTGGTCCTGTCCTTGATGGATGAAACTGTAACTCAGTTGGCATGGACAGTTTCTGACCAGTTTGTTCAGCAGTGGTTCCTGATTCCGAGTGACTGTGGAGAAAGCTCAGCTGGTGGCAAGAGCCAGAAGGGCTCAAAACCATATGAGTGACTTGTTCTGCTGTGCTGTGTGGGCAGTTGAGGATGAAAGGGCCTTGTGCCTCCTGTTTTTTTTCTCCATTGGGCCAGCACCATAAGCTCATCTAGGAGGAGGTGTGACAGCAGCTGAGGTTGGCTGAATATTCTTTGCTGTAGGTGTGATTGGCTCCAGATTGAAAGATCTCGGAGTACTTAAACCTGTCTGATATCAGTTGCTGTTCTCCTACCTGTCATCCCATCTCGTACTGATGGCTAGATGCTCTGTACGCTGCAGAGCCAGCCTCCTAATGACATGGTAAAAAAGGAGCTTGATATGAACTGCTTTTCCTCAAGTTCAGCTCACTCTGTGGTCTTGGCAGGCCTCATTGCCATGATGTTTATCCCCAACTTTATGAAGACAAGGGAGTTGAGTGATTCTTTTCCCAGGGCTCTCCACCATTCCATAGGTTTGCTGGAAGAAAACACCAACCTTCAGAGAGAGACCCTGCTCCCTTCCCCACACCACATCTGAATGTATGTTTGATCTTGGCAAAAGCATCTTTCCACTGGTGCTGCTCGTACAAATTTGACGCAGGTTTGTGGTGACACGGTCATTATAATCTGATGGTAGTTTTGTGCCCTCACAATCCTCCTAAATGTCACATCTGACACTTCTAGACCATGTTGGCAGAGCAGAGGGCACACTGATAAACCAGAGGGCACACATGTTCTTAGCTTCAGGGTCTTCCCTCTGAGCTCTGGACCGCCTGCTCAGATCCTGATGGTGTTGGAGTCTGTGGAAGTTTTTCCCATTGTTCTTGCAAATATTTACCAGGGGTTTCTGAAAATACTTGCCATTCCTTCTCTACTGACTGCACTCGGGTGAAGGTCAGGCAGTGCTGAGCAATTTTACATTTTCAGTGCTAACGAGCGCAGCTTTCACCCTGCAGCCTGGTGCCTTTAGTTTGGGGTGGCTGCTGTAGGCTAGGACAGTTTGGAAAAGTTGGCTGGGACGAGGAGAAGGAAGAGTCCATTCCTGATGCAGCCAATGAGACATTTGTGTTGTAAGAGGTAAAAGGAGAAACGGTTGGAAAACTTTCCTGAAACTCTGGTAGCTCTAGCTCTCCAAGAGGATGCTAGAAGGCATCTATTTTCCTGTCTAATCTGTACATACCTCTATGTTACCCCTTTTACAAGCCCATGAAATCCACAAAAGCATTTTAGAGTTTCTCAGGCTCTGTTTCACAAAACCTCATCATCACCAGAGGCTGCACTGTTGGGAACTACTCATGGGGCAATCCTTTTCTGTCAGGAATTGCATTGACCAGCAAACACCAGCACTGCTGGTGCCCCTGAGGAGGAGGAAGGGGGGGAGGCAGACAGGCATGCTTAGTGTGCCCACAGAGGCTTGTCAGGGTCAGGTACTGCCCTTGAGTCATCATGGTGCCTGTCCTAGGCAATGTCACTGGTTTAATGGAGGATTTACCCAAGGATGATGTTGAACCCCGATTTTTTTCTCATTGTATGTCCATCTTCTCTGACCTATTTGTTCCTGGATATCAAGAGCTACAGTACATACACAGGAGAGTGGGGAAAAGCAAAGGGTCAGTGAAGCCAATAGTATAAAGACTTGTTTTGTAAAAGTAATATTATAATTTATATAATTTTTAGACCATTGGCCCAGCTGAGCACAGGTCTGATCCAGTAGTGTATCTACAGTGTTTCAGTGCATGGCCCAGCCCATCGGTCCCAGCCATCCCTGTTGTGAGCTCATCCCAGGTCTCCTGCTGAGGAAAAATATAATTTCCCTCAAGTAGGAGAAATCAGGTGCTGGTGGTACTTACCCAACAGGCTTGTCGTGGCCGTGGTTGCTTCTTTTTCCCTCCCTAGGCCATGATGTAGGCGTTAATATAAAACCACAAATCTCTCAATAAGTGTAATAACAGGACTTCCATAGATACGTACAGGGCAATTATTACATATATTGATTTCCAATAAACAGATGTTTCAGAGCTAAGTGGAACATACATTGGAAACACGTCAGATCAAGTATGCTTTATAAATAAATCATAGCTGTGATATGTGGTATGAGACTCTTATGAATAAGTTAGACTGCCTGGGGTCAAGCACACTTTCTTTAGGTCATTGTAAATGTGACAGATTTGTCACTTGCCTAGGAAAGTGGGGCAGGCTCTATGGTGGGAAGGAGCACCAGCAAGTTGCTAATTGTAAAGAAAAGTAGTCAGATAATGTTGCCCTGACATTTCTTCAGAGAAATCTCTCTCTGGACTTAATAGGCAATACTTTAGTTTCTCAGCACAAGTCCTACAGGCTATGTCAGTGGTCAAATAAACTTCTTTCTCAGTTTACTCTGTCCCCAGTTAACTTGTTTTTGTCCCAGTCTGGCTTCTCCTAAGGAGAATCATGATGGAGCTGCCTGATGGTTTAAATGTTCTCCACAAGTGCACCCTGTTGTGCAGTGAGATCAATTGCAATGAATATTTGGGATTTTGAGATCCAGGTGTTTGGAATTGGTTCCTGAGGAAGCACAGCGAATAAACCTAATGTAAAAGCATGTCTCCAAGTGGAAGATCCTTCATCTTGCAAGCACTTAAGTAGAAAATATGACCGCCTGCGTGCCCAGATGTCTGTCACCTACCATGCAGCTTGTATCCGCTCTCTCTCGGGGAGAAGACTGAAGTGGTGCTTTAGCATCTGACCTGAGTTAGAGGTGTAGTGCTCCATGGGCAAGGACAGTGTCATAGCTGGGTTTTTGCTTCATTCATGCAGCAAAAGGCTGGTGCAGCTCTTCTTGCTGCAGATGACTTCCTTAGCCATGGCTGCTTTGCTGCTGGCTGCCTGTATTTTGCCCAGAGCCAACAAGAACTGCTAACTGATGCCGCTGCATTTTTTTTTTTTCCTGTACAGGATTGAGGACAGCTGAGCTTTTACATAAGTAAAGTTTGCTCCTACATGCATGCATGCAAGCCGCAGTGCTGGCTCTTACTTGAAGCCAGCAAGTTTTGGCTCTAGCCCTTCATTAATCAAATTCCCGAGTTCCTAGTTTGTTCTTTTTCCTGTCAAACCTTCACTGAGCTGAGTGGGCATTTAACAAGAGTAAATCTGTAAAAAACCCTAATAGAGAGCAGCTGTTATTATCTCGAGAGAAACATCAATGTGAATTTTCCCTCAAGGTATTTGTGTTTCAAAACAGAGAGAAAATGTTTAGATAGCGGCTGGCCCATAGGTGGGAAAATGAAGTATGTTTGGAGAGAGGAGGCTGATTAAAATCCCCCTCTGCCTTAACAACCTGCCATTCTACCAGACAAGGAGGGGCAAAGACCTCCCCGGCCAGCTGGCCTGGCTTCCTCCCATTGCTGAAAACCTTGTTGTACACCACGTTCATGAACTTCAGGTGCCCTCTTAAAAGACGTGTTTCTGCTGGGAAACTGTTTCAGAGCCTCCCTGTGCCGATCAAACCTTTCCGATTTCTAGGTTATGTATATTCTTGGCCATATTTATCTGCACTGGGCTCCAATGCTGTCCTATAAATACCTCAGGGATGATCATATTCCCTCTTGCATTTGGTTTTGCTAGGTTTAAATGGGCCAAGCTGCTCTAGTCTTTGTCACGCACAGCTCCGTTCGTTGGCCGATCCTGCTGACCCTGCTCTGTACCTGTTCTAGATGGACTTCATCTCGCTCAAATGCTGTAACGCAAGCAAGACACTTTCTTTAAATATACAAGTCTTTCAGGTTGACAAGCTTAAAGATCAACATCTTGTCTGGCATAAGGCTGGAGTCTGCAAATTCAGCATTTGGACTTAAATAGTTTTTCATTTTTCACACATTTTAAAAAAAATGCAGTATACACACTAAACAGATGATGCTCAGCAGGGCACTGTATAAGCTGCTTTCTGTTGTGTATTGCTCTCAGTGATGGATGAAATTAGGTTTCAAGAGTCACTGGCAATCTTTCTGCTGGATGTGGTGTATCCAGATCTATAGCAGGGGACATTTTTTGGTGATTTCATTTTCAACTCTTGTGCCAGCACTTCTTAAAGTGCCTGTTTAGCTCTGCCAACCTCCAGAGAGGCTGAGGAATGTAGAAACATTTGGATCCAAATACCTTGAAGGGTTTATGAAGTTCAGATCCAGCTAGGAGCCTGGCAAGTGCCAACTAATGGAAGCTATCACACTGGCTAAGATTTATGGTTGGTTTTGTCCATTATCTCTCTGCCTGTGTCCAAGGGCCAGTGCTTCACAGGGACCTCTCACAAAGCAGCAGCAGATCAATGCTTCTGTAAGAAAAGTGTCTTCCCAACCTCCAATATTTGGCTTATTCCCTAAAGCACGAGTGTTACATTCCTCATAAAATGTGTCAGCCAGTACCAGTGGATGTTTTTTTCTTATAAATAGATGATCCTTTGTGGATTCGTGCCAGTCTCTTCCAGTATAAGGCACCGTTACAGTGAGTTTCAGAGGTTGTTATAGATGAATTGTGCAAGGAGAAAATATTGTGAATTTTGGAAATGTTGGGATCCAGTTACATGTCAGGCTTCTTTGCATTTATGAATTGCATGGAAAACAGAGCAACATATTCAGTGAAGGCTGAGACTTTTGCAATACAAGTTTTTCTCTGGTCTTCTAATAGACAGTAGGAATTACATGAATTTATTAAGGCTTGTATTAATATCCTTAGTTCCACTTTGTTACTGAACCTTAAATTAAGCTCAAATAAATGGTAGAATAAAAGATTACCAGGAACATGGGAGTTAAATGATGTCTGATACATTTTTGGAATGAGTGTGGATGTGAATGAAGCAGCTGAGCAGCAGTTTTGAGGTGACTGGTTCCTGAAGCTGGTGTAAGCATGCTGTTAATTAACATTTTTGCAGTGCTTTGAAAATGTAAATTGCTCCGGGAATGTTAAGTATCATTATTATGGCAGTCTTGAAAAGTAATAACTTAATCTATGAAATTATGAGTCCATTCTTCAGAATTACAAGTGGGACCATGATGGGGCTGCTAGAGTAGCAAACTGCAGTTCGGGACACTGGGTTCAGCTCTTGCGGCTTTTTAGTGCAGTCTGTCTGAGGTCAGCTCGTGGCTGTTCGCTGCTTAGTGATAAGTGACCTGGAAGAAGGTTAAGGAAGATGAGGACAGATCATTCATGGGGAGCGGTCAAGTTGCTTGGTGAATTAGCACAAGCAAATGATATGTAAATTGTTACTTGTAAAAGCAGGCATTTGGGTACAGAGAATTGAGAGGGTGGCCTATTTCTGAGAAGGAGCAAGTCTGAAAAGGTGCAGGGCCAGCTGAACCAGAACTCTCAGGGTTTAATTTGAGCACTCCCTGTTCCCATCCAGCATGCCTGCACTTACAGGTGCAGTAGGGGTACAACTGCTTCCCCAGCAGTGAAGACCCAGCCCAGGGAGCTCCTTGCTGGTAAATGAATACAGGCAAATGCTGTCTGTGGGAGGGCAGACACAGAAATTTAGAGAAGTAGTAAGGTGATAACATTTTCTCTGAAATTAGCACCGGTGTGACCACTTGTAAAATACCTGGGGCAGTTTCTGATACCTGCAATTAAAAGAAGATATGGAGAGGAAAAACATATCAGAGGTATGTCAGAGAATATCATGAGAATGACTGGCAAACATGACTTACAATGAGAGGCTCCAGGAATTTGATTAGTCAGAGTGATTTGATCTATCTGGCATCTAGATGGATAACAGCTCTTTAATGTACAGCAAGATCCAGTAGTTGGAAATGAAACGTGGGCACATTCTGACCAGAAAAAAATTGAAGTTTAACTGTGAAGCTAATTAGCCATAGGAACAAGTATCTGATACTGAGGATTATGATGAACTCTTCATCAGTAGACATGTTAAAATCAAGATTGAATGCTTTTCCACTTCAGCTTTCATAGAAATTGATTCAGGGCTGTGTCTTGGTCTGTGTCACATAGAATACCCAAACAGATAACAATAGTGGCCTTATTTATTCATTCACCGTGTGGCTTTGTGCAGGTTTAATGGGAATGCTGCAATTCTAAGTACTATCAATGAAGTCACAGCTCTAGGGGTGTTCAAAAGCAAAATTATGACTGAATTTTCCAGGGCCAAGGTTTCTCTTATGCTGACTTTTAAGACTGTTGAACACTCCAAAGTCTATTCATTTCAACTGGAGTTTGCTTAGCAGCTGTGAAAATACAGCAGTCAGCTGGGAAAATGAGTGTCTCCAGAACTGAGGGGCAAGAAGATCTATGTCTTCAAATTTTGCCTTATCCTTGCTGTGAGGATGAGGTTAGTTTCCTGTAAACCAGGAGTTAATATCGACCATTATCTCCCAAGGACATATATGTGACCTAATGAGCATTTGGAAGAAGTCTCACAGGAAGGTGCGTGCAGTTAAACCTGTCCCCCCCCCGGTGCTGCTGGGCGTCTGACACTCACTGTGCTGCCTGACGCAGAGTGGCCAAGCTGACCTACCGTCTGGCCAGAAAACACGAGGTCTGGCTTGGGGAAAAAAAAAAAAAAAAAGACCTCAGGATTTGGTGTGTGTTGTCTGTATCTGAAACTTTTCAAACTCCCTTGTGTAAAACCCCGAGGAGAGGCTGTGCAGGTGACGCATGCGAGCACTGCTCCAAGCTGGACAGAGCAGGACTCTGAACAGGCAGAGCTGCAGGAGGGAACGTGAGCATCACCTCTCTCTGGTTTTTGTTGGTTTTGTTGTTTTGTTTTTGTTTGTTGGGGGGGGGGGGGGGGGAGGTTTTTTGTTTGTTTGCTTGTTTGTTTTTAAACCGTAAGCTCCATTTTTAACAGTAACTCCGTTGAAAGAGTTTAGTTTGAATGAGTTGGTGTTTTCCAACAGTGGCATTTTTACCTAAGCAGTTCTTGGTAACAGCAGAATGATCCCTGGCCAAGGAGGACCCTTTGAGGTACGCTGCCTCTCACAGGGATGGAGACGGGTTTGAGGCAGGTCAGCTGGGCAGGGATGGGAAGGTTGTTCCTTGCATTAGTGTGCATGTTCCCCAGTGCATAGTGAGAGGATAAAGGGGATTTGTGTTCTTGAGTCTTCCTTGGTCTGCCTGAACTCATCTCTGTCATCAGGATGTCTGCTAAGTGAGGGACATTGCTGTTAACTGCTCTCTGGTGGGGTACAGCAGACAAAGAACTAGTTGTCATCATTAGATGACAGTATCAAAACAAGACCCCTGTGCACAAAATGCTTATATTTGCATACAAACTGCCTAGCCCATTATTAATGGATACATCTTGCATATATGGGGAACCTAAGCAGGGCTAGTCACTCCAAATAAACAGGCATCAAAATTTGACCTATCCAAAGTCACACATTGAAGCAGGAAGCAAAAGCCAGGAATAGATTCAGGGTCCTGAACTTCTTCAACCTCTAGAACGGGAGCCAAATTTCATCTCTCATTTGTAATTATGGTCAAAGCCTGGGCTGGAAATGAGAAGCACTGATTTCTGTTTCTGCTCTGCAGTAGATTTACTGTATGACCTTGAAGGAAAATACATGTCCTTCTGTGTCTCAGTTTACCTCCTCACTAATGGAGATAATTGTACTAGTATGCAGTAAGCTTTAATGGACTTTGTTCCTGCACCTACTGAAGTTAATGGCTCTCCTTGCAATGGGAAGAAGACCAGATGCACCATTTGTAGAATGTCTGGATGAAAGGATGTTGCAGAAGCGAGACAGATATTACTTGTTTTAACATATGGGCCCAGATAATAGCCACATATGCTTGAGAGTCGATTGCTCACATGGATAGTAAGGGATAACAATTCAGTCTTGAGAAGAGCTGCCTCGACCCCCCTTGCGCTGCTGTGTGCACATGTGGTCTCACCTGGCCTGGGTGCTGCTGGAGCACTGGGCGGCTTGGGGGGGATTTATAAGAAATCCAAGACCCAAATCTGTCAATAATTCACTGAGCCAGGTGAGTGCTACACCTTGATGCTTATGCGTGGTTGTTGTGAACAAATACAGTGTGCAGAGAGTTCCTGGCTGAGCAGGGCTCTGCCTTGTGCCTTCTTTTCCTCATTAGGAAAACCAGCCCATGCATTCCTCTAAGCTAGCTGATTTTCAAGTATACAGAAATGGGACAACTACTTGCAAAGATAAAGCTGACACTGACTCACCATGGTTCATAATGCTGAGCTAGAAAAGCTAGCAGTCCCGGCACCGTGGAAATGCACGCAGCATCAGTTGTTGCTCTGCATTCCCGCCCGTGCATTGCAGTGGTCTGGGTGGCTCTTCCAAAAACACTGAGCTGATGTTGCAAAGTGTATCTGATGTGTTTCCTGGTAACTGGTGTCACCACGTGGAATATTTCTGGCAAGCGGAACCACGTTTCTCTGTTCTACTGTTAGTAGATGAGGTCTAAGCACTACTATCAGTTTATACCTATTGTGCTGATTCTCTGTTTCCTAGGCCAAGGGGAAATAAATCACCATTCAATCTGCTGACCAACCAAAAGTCTGTTCAAGTAAATTATCCCACGAAGACTCTTTCTGTGCATTTTACTTTGAAGTTTTTGAGAACCTGATTAAGATGTCCCTATTTTGAAGTAAATAGGTTGGTCAGGTTTCAGCATGTTAATATTTCCTCAATACTAGCACTGGGGATCCCTGGAGCGATCACTTACTGATGAATACTTGGTTTCCATGTTCAGCATGAGACTGTGGTTACCTGATAGAGACACGTAGCTACATCCAACCCTGCGTTATCACCCTAGTTTGTCAGTAGCTGCAATAGGTTCCTTTGAGATTTCACCAGGTGAACAATTGCATGCTAAAGACAGCCTCCATCCCAAAAAGCTTATAACTTGGAGAAGACAGAGGGAGATTTAAGTCTCCAAAGTTCCTGTGTCAAGTTACAGTCACAACGCTCTCCATTCCTCCTATCCAGGAGGAAGGACAGAATCGTTTGCTTGCCATTATGAAGCTTTACACATTCACATCCACCCTCACCACCACTTTTTTTGATTCTGAAATGATCTTCTCATAAAATTGCCCTTGATCTCTAGCCTGAGACTCTGATGCATATTTATAACCCTTCCCCTGTACTTCCTTGTCACTTGACTTTACCAAATCCCAGTCCTTGTCTGAGTTGATGATATAAAGCACAAGCTGCAGCCCAAGTGGGGATGAGGGCTGGAAGGACTCTCTTGCTTTGCCTTTAGTTTGTTCTACTTTGAGCTCCAGATGTGTAAGGGGGCATCATTTCACTGCCTGCTAATGAAAACACCCAGTGGGATGTAACCTGTGCTTAGTCAAACGCCTCCAACTCCAAGACACCTGGTTGACTTCCACTGCACAGCTAGCTGAGGTCCTCTGTGGGCAAGCAATAAGGGGTAAAATCCCCCAACAGAGTCCTTCTGCTTCGAGATCCTTTCCAGATATATATCCCTACAACACTGCAAAGCAGAGGCCAACTCTTAGCCAGCGTTAATTGTCACAGCTCGGTCACCTGATTCAGTTTGCCCTCACAAAGGACTTGTGCCTTGCTGTTCAGCAACAGCCAAGAGAATTCGGGATTTGTCAGATAGCTCCCAGTCTCTGGAGCCACACTGGGGAAATCAGGCATCAGAAATCTTGCACCTCAGCCCAAGCAGTGTGCAAAGCCTGCACACAATCTCCGAGGCTTAGACCACAGCAGTGAGGGTGCTGATGGCCTTACAGCTGGTTTCCTTTGAAAGGGTCTCTCTTTTCCCTGAGAAACAGAGCACAAAGCAGGATGGCATCAGATCGCCAAGCTCTGGGGGTTATAATTCAGCAATTCAGTGCACCATGCACCGTAATCTCAGGGACTATTAAGACAGTGCAGCAAGCTGAGGGAGAGACTGTTGGAAAGAGCTGTAAAATGGCAGCATGTTTAACACTCTGTCCTTGGATGTGAGTCATGGAGATCTTTGTGCTGAGGGTAATGAGCATATGTGTTCAGATCATTTCCCAAGCTCTGTTGTTGAATGCTAGGGAAGAAAATGTGTTTACTGTTGGTTTTCCAGGCAGGGACAAAGTGCAGGGTGGTCTATTGAGCTGCTTTCTGAAAACTGCTCTTAGAGATGTGTTTATTGGGCTCTTTTGCTTGTTCTCTTGCATGGAGACAGTCAGAGCTCTCCATGCTTTTTCCACCCGCTGTTGGTGTGAGACAAAACATGATTCTCTGCACAGGTCTCAGCAAAAGGCCTAGTTACGATTGGACACATGGGTTCCTACCTGCTGGTCTTTATAACTTGGATACTTCTGGTCTCTCCTAGACATGAAGCATATTCAGACAGAGAAACACTACCTGCCTTCAAGAGTGTTTGTATTTTGGTTTTTGGGTTTTGGGTGTTTTTGTTTGTTTTTTTTTTTTTTAAACTGCAAAATAGGGATCTGCTATGGCTTGGACAGGGGCATGACTTGTCCTTCACTATGTGACCTGTCAGTGTCAGGGCCCTGGCGTCCTGTCTTCTGGGGATGAAAGAAAATGTCCCTCATGAGCTGTTCTGCAGAGCTGTCAGCCAGGAGATGCTGCATGGGTGTCCTCTCCTCTGCTTCTTTGCATTGCACTGTGATGGTGCTCCAGCAGAGCTTCTCTGCCTGGCGAGCCTTCTCAAGAGGTACTGAAAGAGCAGGGAGGTCTCTGAAGGCATGGAGAGCCCTTTGTGTCGAAGGCTTTATCCATTGATACATCTTTTGATGATGTGGTGCCAGTTCAGGTCTGGTGCTGAATGGGACGCTCCAGTGGGTGCCATGGGTCAGCTGTTGACTGCTGGCTGAAAGCACAGCTAAGGCCACCCCACTGAATTCACCAGCTGTGTCGGTTAAATGATGACTGCATGCTTCATCAGAAGCCACTGCTTTTTGAAAGCCATAGAAGCTATCATCTCTGCTGGGAAGACTATTTCTGAGCTTCTGCTGTAGAGCAGGTGTGAATTTTAAAAAAGTGGGGTCATCTTTAGTTAAGTGCCCTCAGCATCAATCAGTTACCAATATTTCAGCTCCCTTCCCTGGTGCCTTTGGAGGCATCTGACATCCATCAAATAAAGCAGCCTCCAGATGGCCCCAACATATGGTCCATGTCTCGGAATAGCTGAAATCTAAATGCTTGCCTCCTTGGGAAGCTGCGGCCCCTTGCTGAGTCTCGGCATCCAAGGGAGATGCCTGCTGCTTTAATCAGTGTGTGTTCTGTTTTTTTCTGCTTTGTCATAGTCGTAATAATAAGCAAGTCTTGCTTTGGCATCCCTAACTGCAAGAACCTTTCTGTGCTTGAAATACTAAATGCTTATCAGTCCCTTTCTTTCCTCTTCTCTTTTCCCTTGTCACTAGGACCCTACTGATCCTCTCAATCCTAACAGTGCTAATTACCCTTCTCTCCCCTCCTGCTATTACTGCCTTTCCTTCCTTCTTCTAATCTCTTATTTGTATAAGGCACCAAGAGTGAAGGAAGAGTAAATATCAATAAAGCAATTCAAGCCACTCATGATGTTTCTAAGGGCTGTCCAAGCTCCCACCTGGGGAATGGCAAGTAGTGATGGCAGTTATTGGTCTGTCATCTCTTCATTCCTTTGTCCTCGCTCTGCTTAGCATTGTGAAATGGCAAAGCAATTTCTGAGTCTCCCGGGATATGCCTCAAAACTTGTGCTCCCTTAAATCTTCTACCTGCTGTCGATGCTGTAGTCCTACTGTGTCTAGGAGTGACATAGCATAAGTGCTAGGAGCTGGGCAGTACCATTGGAAGAGTAGTCTTGCAGTCTTTAGTCACCATTTTCCTTGTCCCTGTTGAAACCTATTTGGAGGTGAAGTTTCCAGAGGATGATATACTTCTGTAACTCCTGCTCTCGTAGCAAGTAATTTGAAAATATTTTTTAAAAATAAGTTAAATTATTGGAGTTGGATGGGAAAAAGTGCCTGCACAAAAATTCAGATGGAAACCTTCCACCAATTCTGTGAATATGTTTATAAGACAAAAATATGGTGTTCCTTTAGAAAGTGGCACATGTGACTAAGCATGTGACAGTGTTGCCACATTTAGGATATGTAAGTAGTTACAATTTCTACCTATTTGCTTTTTGTGCAGAAGTATTTGGCCAAGACTTACCTAAATCAAAACTTCAGTTCAAATTCCCATTGATGAAAAGGTCTATCTCTGCAAATACAAAAACGTGAGGAGCAGTTGTTACTGCAGCGGTAGATCCCTGTCATTCTGCAAGGTTCATAAACTTTACAAAGTTTACCTTGTGAGTGATGTAACTTTGTGTTGCACATGTCAGAGGCTGAACAGCTTGCCTGGAACTCCAACATCCAGGTCCCTAATGGCCTTGACCCACTGAACTCTGCACAGGATCATTATTGCAGAGCTGCATTCACACACCCTCCAGACTCTGAGATTGTTATTCAAATGGTGCAATCTACTGGTATGAGATCTAGCCTTGTGTACTCGTCTGTGTAATCAGTGGCTCAATTAATTCAGCCTGTGGCATCAACTCAGAAGACCATGGCTTTTTATCGAGCTTGGTGGTAGTTCTCTGCCCTGTGTTTGAAAACCAAGGCAGATGCTTCCCAGACTGTAGCTTTGATTTTAAGTTTTTGAAAGTGGAGATGAGAATGAGATTCTGCAATGCAGGAAGGAGTTACTGGTACCATGGTTTCTCTTTCACTTTCCATGAACCTTCATGCTTTGTGTAGCCCAAAATTCAAAGAAAGAACAGTCTCACATTCTGTAGCCCAGGCTAGCCTTGGCTGCAAAGAGGTGCAGATTGACAGTCCGGGGTCTTCAAGTCCCACCAATGTGACACCGGACTGACAGCAGGTAATGTGCAGCCTGTGTCCGGGCTATCTCTTGGGATGAGACCTTTCTTTAATCTGCCTATTGCTGATGCTTGTCCTCTCTGCTGCGCCTGCCTGCAGGGATTCCTGTTAGCCCCCACTGCTTTGGTAGATTAAATTGGATATATCAAATTTACGTTACCAAAGTCACCAAAGAGCCATCACGTAGCAACAGCTTCCCAGCGTGACCTTACAGCTGCCCCCACCTCACCCTCTCCCTTCTCAGGTGTAGCAACACATACACATCTGCTGTAGAGCGAGTAGTTCCTTTGTGTGCAGATGGCAGCATATTCATGACTCTTGTAAATTATTTACAAGTCTTGACGCTTATGTGCAGGAAGTATAGGGCTTCATATTGTGCCAGTATTGGGATCACATTAAGGAATTTAGGCTTGAAATTAGAAAAGGTTTTGTGATGAGGAAAAGGGCAACATTCTGGAACAGCTTCCCATAGGAATAGTAACCTGTTTGGCTTTTTCAGATGGTTTTTAAGCATTTGTGGTGAGCCTATGTGAAGTGATGATCCATGCCAGTGGATGTGTGGGACAGGGCGCTTGACGTTTTTGGGCCATAGCAGTTGTCTGTGGGCCTCATTCAACGTCATATTTGCAATGGCTTCACTTACTTTCTCTTTCCGAAATGAAGTTTCAGTAATCTCAGTTATCTGTGATCACTTTTCCAGCTCACAGTGTAACTGTGCCTCAGGTGCAGTCACTGGGGTGGCTCTGTGCAGATCAGCAGGGCTAGAGCCTAGCATGGTGCTGTGCAGACATGGCCATTCAGCTTTGGAAATGCTTTTGTACCTGGAAGCACCCTGGTAGACATTTGTGTGAGCACGAGGCACTAAGCTCGGTGTGTCTGCACTGATGGTTACCTTTGTGCTGTAGACACCTGGGCAGGTTTGACTTCAAGGAGCCCCTCCTTGGCTGTGCGGGGCAGGCAGGGCGGCTGCTGAAGCAGACCGGGAAAGCACCTGGGGTGTCTCTGCATCCCTAATCCCATGTTTTCCCTGTACCTGAATCCCCCCTCACTTTCCCCCTGCTGCTCCCAAATACTCCATCCCTTCCCTTTTCCCCCCTTCTCCTGCAGCTCAGTCACACCTCTCTGTCTGGCCCCTCACTGCTGGCAGCAGAGTTACATGAGTAGCTCCTGTAAAACGTGCTGGTGCCCTCTCGTCAGCGAGCGGTGGGACCCGCAGGAAGCACGGGCAGCCTTCCTTGCACCTCATCATACCCGTCCCAGTTCTCCCTCATTGAAGGCAAATGCCTTTTATAATTGATGCTGATAATGGTCGTAAGACATGTTGTTTACAAGATGTGAGGCGGTAGCTAGCAGAGGGAGAGAAAAATCTTTCTAGCCATATGGTTATATCAGCAGTCGTTTGATGCCAAGGTTGGCTCTTGGTAAAATTGGGATCCCACTTTGCATGCTTACGTCTGCTGGAGGGAAAAAAAAAAGTTTGAGTTGGGGCCAAAAATTTATTAACTTTTTTCATAGTGTTATTTCTACGCTTTCTTTCTATATGCAAAGCATACAGTATTAATAGCATACAGCATAAAAAACACTTCTAGGTGTAATATTTTGGACTGACTGTGGTACTATACTAACACAAGTCAATTCATGCTGTCTCCACTAAGAAGTAGAAATAAAATCTCCATGGCTGTCATGCTTCATCAGCTTTCCTAGTCACTTTGAACATGCATTTCTGAAGATGCCATCCCCATTGTCTCACACACCAAATAATTTATACTGTTTTGAAGACCACTGATGTTGTATGGGTGTAAGGGAGTGCGCTACATCTCCAGAAGGCACTCAGGAAGGTTTCAAGGGTGGCAAGCTCCTTATTTCTGTGGTTATTCTCTGTGCATTTGTTGGTAGGTTGATGGGTATGGATAAAAGCTTGTGTTTTTTTCAATGAGACCTTGTTGGGTCTGTTCATAAAGATGATGCATTAGGAAAGAGTAGCTGTTGTTCTTTTAAGTTCACCCTTGAATAAGAAAACATAAGGAAGTCGTTGCTTGTAGAAGCAGATACTGGAAAAGATAACATTCTGGAAAACCTCATGAAGTAAAACTGGGACCTGGAGAGAAGGGGTGATGGGAGGTGCAGAGGGACTTTTGGCACAGTTTATTCACATAGCTGTGGGGTCTGGGACTGACTTCCCTGTGAACACAGTGCAACCAGGAGGTGCTTTTCCATGGATGCTCTGGGTCAGTTTTATGCCCACTGTGTGGTGTGCCAGACTGGCTCAGTATTCCAGAGGTCAGAGGTTGAACTGTAACTCACATTTTAAGTGACGCAGAGCCTTTTGCCAGTGTTTGAGACTGTGTTAAGCTGTATGGATGTGGCCAGTGTATTTTATCCTCAAATTTTGGATTTAGGTCTTTTTCTGTCCCACTTTCTCTTTAAAATCTTAATTTACAAAGCTTCATATCACAGTTTTTACCAGTTGGAAAGTTATATTAAAATCAGCTAGAAAAAGAAGAGAGTGTGAACTCTCAACGCATCTGAGATGGGGTAAGCTAGGGATACCAATCACTTTAAGACAAAAAGGTTTTAATACATTAGAAGAACTCTTTGGGCGCGATCGGTCTCAGCCTGTGGCTTCTCCACTGCATGATGTGAATGCACTGAGGGCTGGTGTTGAAAGCATGCTCACAGATGTTATTGTGGAACCTGGGGTCATTGCACACCAAACTCAGTACATAGCTAGAACTGTGAATTGGATGGTTTTTTCCTTAGGATGCTCTGTATCTTCATTAAAAATACATACATCCCTAATAGCCCCAAATGGCAAATGTGTGAATCAGAAGATTATAGATACCACATTTTGAGGATACTCCATTTCTTATGCAGCAGTTAGTCTGAAACACCACAGGAAAACCTGTATTCTCTCCTCTCTCAGAATTTGCAAGTAGGGCTTTGAACAAAAATAGAGGTTTAGTGGAGGCAAGTATCAGTTCTGCAGGTAATCTGACAATCCTTTCCTGTTATGCCACATGCTCTGCAAATACTCTTTTCCCACACAGTTTTTCTTAGTGGGAAATGTAAACTTTTTTCCCCAATCAGCCAAGCTACTGTACTTCTTCAAAACTGGGGAAAAAAAAGTCAGGCCCAATGGCATTTTTTCTAGAGAATGTCATAATGAAACATGTTGTGTGCAGAGGAAAAAATATTCAACCTGCACTTGCCCACAGGTATGGCAGAGTGCAGACTAGGCACATGTCCTTATTCCTCAGCTTGTGTAGCCCCCAGGCAGGCATTCTGGAGCTCCAGCCCTGAGACATGGGCTGTGTTCTTCACTATGTGGATACCAGCCAGACCGTGTCAGAAATGCTGGACTATTAATGATTATGGAAAGGAGATCCCTCTGTGAGAAACTGTATTTCAGGCATTGCAAGGTCCCTATCAGTGTTGCTATTTTGGTGCATACAGAACAACTGAGAGAGAACTGCGGTGTTTTAGGGCAAGTACTGAGTCTCAAGGAGTACCTGGCAGTCGTTATTCCACATCATGTCATCTGGCGTGTCTCTGGCTCATTTCAGGGAAGGTGTTGGAATGGATGGGGCAGAGAATGGACGATAGATTTCTGAGGTGATGCTCTTAAAGGCGTTTGGAGCTGGGCTAAGAACCGATATAGCAATTTACTGTTCAGCCTGACACAAGGCTTTTAGCTGGAGCAGAAGCATTTGCTGACGATGCTGGCAAAACCGCTGTAGTTGCGTGTTGTCTGACTTAAGGCAAAAACAGGCCTGTCCAGAAAGACTTTATGGGTGAAGTTCAGTTGCCAAGCACTGGTGTCTAGTGCCATTTCAGTCTCTCCAAGAAGCCCATGATATCCACAATAGTGCAGGCAGGTGTAGCACCAGCACAGGCAGAGCTAGTACAGCCCGCAGGCCAGGCAGGACTCCTGAAGTGGCACTGGATACATACATTAGGTGATATAGGTGCTTGATTCCCCTTCTGTGTGTGTGTCACTGTGCGAGGGTGCGTCTGAATTTGCTACTTAATGTGGTCTGTCCTGGGATTTGGAGTGTAACTTGTGATGCCTGACAAGGCTTTCAGCCACAAGAGGAAACAGAGCTGAAGAACTGAATGAATGAAGCAGAAATCTCCAAGCTCTGTGTAGACAGGAGCACGTTTTTTGTGACTGTGGAAGCCCACCAGCAACATCTACACAGATATGATAGGAGGCAGAGGGACCAAACTGAGTGGAGAAGTGGTAGTGGTGGTGGTGGTTGTTCATCTGCAGTGGAATGGCAGGAGCAAATGGGTAAAACCCCACCAAGCCACGTAAACACAGTGCTTTATGCTTATGTACCAACCTCTCCCCAAAAGGTCTGTAAGCCATGTATGGCACTCACCAGTTCTCTTGATGCACTCACAAGGTTACCTTATGTGGTCCCCAAAGAAGGGGTGTGTGTCTGTGAACACTTGGAATGGAAAATACCTCTCAGGAGAGGAGGGCGCTTGCTCAGCCTCAACTCCCTGCTAATCCCTGCACCACAACTCTGGTCAGTAGGTGAGAAAAAAACCCCTCTCTTTCCTGGATAGCTCTTTGGGGATGAATATCCAATGAACTGAAAACTCATTGAAACCACATAGCTTGTTTTGTTTTTTTCTTGAACCATAACTGAGTCTGAACCACTGTTTCACACTCTGTTGACCTCAGTCTGCAACAATGTGAGTCAAAACTGAATCTAGAACTGGAGTGAGATATTAAGCTGCTGGTAAGAGTTTTTCTTGGTGAATCTTTATTAGTACAATGAAGCAAAGGTGCAAAGACCAAAGGAATTGCACAGGCTGTCTTCTTGCTCTGTGTTGTTTTGGGATTTTCTGGTAGGATAACTTCCATTACGATGGGATCTCAGAAGTTTTACACGGGAGGACTCCTATCTTCTTAACTGTGTGTCACTGTTTCCAGGACAGGGTCTAAGGGCTGAATGGGGAAGGTACAATACTGTATAGGCAGTGCTGTGTGTTTTATCACAGTCATTTTTTCTATACTAAGGCTTCTTCCAAGCCTAAGAGTGTTCTCTTTGTCTAAAATCTTGCCATCTGAGCCACCCAGGTAGGCTCCATGTGAACGTGTGCAATCTAACCACTGTTAGCAAGCTTTTGCTTTTATTAGCCTTTGGTCCAGATTTCATATAGTTCTCAGCTTATTCAGATCTGAAAAAGAATGCCTTTGTCTTCCCACAGCACTTCTGTGTGTCTTCTGTCTATGTAAACTTGGGTTTAACTCCTCTGTTTCTGTTGATTTGATCATCTTTCCCTGCACTGCCTCGTCTATATTTGCCTACTATTGATTATCCACTTGGCTGTGCAAGAACTAAAAGGAGTTTAGGAAAAAATAGGTGCCTAGAGTGGATGTTTCTTGAGGGAGAAGCCATAGCTTACTGTGTTTATTAGGACATCATGAATATTGCAGGCAAGGGGTAGTCTCATCTCTCTGTGCCCCTAGAAAGCCATTATGTCAAGCTTGAGCCATAAAATTGCCAGTCAGTTGTGCAACAACGCACCCTTGATCCTCTACAGAAAGGGATTGTTTTGCCAAGAGAGGGCATCTGCTGGGCAAGGACTTATTAAAGTACAAGCACCTTCTGGCCTCTGTCCCTGCCTTCAGGGCTTGACGCAATGTCCTGCAGAAGTCAGTAGCAGCAAGACTGGAAAAGGGCTCTGGACCTCCTGACTAGGTTTCTTGTTTCCTGAGCTAAACTTCTGTCAGGCTCTTTTCCATCACTGTTGTAATTCTATGTTTGTGCGGACATGTCAGTGTGGGGAAGGTCGTTACATAAAAGACTGTCAGTGAGGAGCTGTAACTACTCAGAAGTTTTAATTATGGCCTGACATGATGTTATTGTCCTGGCCTTACACACCTCTGTGGGTGTATTTCTGAAGGAGGTGGCTTTTGTTGCTCCAAGCTGACGACTCCTCCCGAGAATTTGTTCTCTCCATCAAGGTGACATTCAGGAATGGCAGTGCGACACATCACCGAGGAGGAGAAGAAGTGCTCGACGGGGAACTGTGACTTTGATGTGATGTTTCCCCACATCACCACAGTCTTTTCCAAAGAGGATATTAGTGATCCTCCAGTTTTTCCTGTGGCATCATTCCCAATAATAATCCTCTTGATCACGAAGAGAAGTTGTATCCTCCTAAGCCACTCTGTGAGCAGACATAAAAGTCAGTGACGTGCAGCTTCCTTGTTGCAGGTGCATTACCAATCTAGGGCTCCCAGAGTCCAGGGAAACTGAACTGCATCAGTAAACACCTGAACTGCAAAGAGGATGGACAAGGGGCTGAGAATGGCACATGGAGCCTTCTGCTTTGATCAGCTGATAGTAGCTGCCTCTGTTCTCTCTCCCCTCATCAAACAGAGGTCCAAATCACATCTACTGGAGATGCAAAGTAGCATCTGCAGTTCCCCGATCTTGACCAGCCCAGTCTATTAAGTCTTTTAAGTCTGGACATTCTTCCCAGAAGTTGTATAGAGCTGCTGTCTGTATTCACACAGCAACTTCAGTGGGGCTCACCATGGTTTGGAAAGTAGAAACTTAAGACATGGATTGAACCCCTCAAGTTAAGACCTACTGGCAGGAGTACTACAGATGGTGCCTTGATAAGAAAGCAGCCAGGAGAGGACTTGGAGGGCTGCCCATCATACCCTTTGCCCACCTTGCAGCAAAAGGAAGATTTTCATTTGTGCTTTTTGCAGGCTAGAGAAGGGAGAGTTACCTTGTGTAGGTGTACTTAATTTGGTGTAGCAAAAATTAAACAGGTTGTAGCTTCCCACTGAAGGCGCTGTGCCTGTGACAAGAATGCTGGCAGTGAGATCGATGCAGTGCAACTGTCATGCAAATGTATAGCAATGAAATGCAGCCCTCCTTTTTTAAACAGGTGCTGCAGCTTCTTTTGCCACGTATTTGTGAAATTTTGGACTGTCAACAGCTTTCTTGTGTTTATGAAACACACAAATATTACTGGGGCAAAAATTAAGAAAAGGAGTGACTTTGTAGTTGGAACCGTGCGCGCCAAACAGTAAGATTGAGGAAGGGTCTGGTTTAGCTCAGTCTTGTCCCAGAATGTCTCATACTGAAAGTCAGGGAGAACTTGATTGAGTGATTTGTAATAACAGATTAATGCATATTAAACATCCAGACATATTGGACGGACAGTGGGGAATCTCAAACTGAGTTGCCCACACTCTGACTGTCCTATCAGGGATGCTCAGTGCTTCCAAAATATGTTGTCCTCTTGAGGTCTGCTGACCTCAGCTACAAGAAAATGAAAACATCTTTATGTATTGGATACTTTCTTTAAAATGGTTTATTAATGGATCTTGCCCAAAGTGTGCTCTTGCACTGAGTGTCTGCTGCTTCACATTTGTAATTCACGCAGAAGATGTAATGGAGGATTGAGCTGCTGGACTGGATTTAGATGCTGCTAGAGATTTTTCATAGTGCTACAGGAAGGTGGTGCTTCTGATGTCTTTAGCTTTGATGTCTGCTTGAAGGAGCCTGTGAGCAAAGGTGTCTCTACTATTGATGGGGCAGGACTGATAATCAAGTTCTCTGCAGGGGCAGAAACTTTTCCCTAGAACTGGAAGTCTGAAAGAGCCTTTCCTCTACCTCCCATTGCTTCCTGAAAATGTGGCAAAGGGCTGATCCTCAGGTGCGGCACAGCACCTGGGTAGAGCAAGTAGGATACTCCAATTTGGGGTACAGTTTGTGGAAAAAGTATTTCCTGACTTCCATCCACCTGTAATAGTCACTGAAAGCAGCTGCACTGAACAGACTTTGACAATCTTGTAACTTGACAATCAGTACAAAGTGTCAGCTGCACTACCGTGTTAACCTGCTGGGTGATACATACCTGTATTAAATAAATAGGATAGACAAGGGAAGGTTAGTTTGTCTTATTTTTTAGCAGTGGGCAGATACAAAAGAATTTCTGATTTAGGGGCTTGAGGGTTTCTTTGAACTTAGGTCTAAGTGAATGGAAATTTTCAACTCTGCAAGTGCAGCTGGATGAATAATTTGTAGTGAATAATATATCTGATGGCTTTCACTGCATTTGGGATTGACAGCAAACACATCACAATTTTAATTATTGGGAATGATTTGCTGAAATATTCAGGAGCTATTTTTGGTTCCTGCAGACTGCATGAAAAAGTTAGCTATTTAAAAGTCAGACTCTTCTTTTTTTCCTTTTCTGAACCCTGGCTAGTCTCCTTGCTCCATATAAGCTTCTCCAAACAGGGCAACAGGACTCCTTGGCATCCTGGCTTGAGAATTTAACATATAGGAACATTAAAATAAAATAATAATTATAAAAAAAAAAGTTTAATGCAAGTTGTCCTACCCTAACACTCAGCAGAAAGCATGCGAGATGGATCAGGATGGGGTTGGTTCGTTGGCTTCTTGAGGTGCTTGCAGAGCTCAGGGCTTTCCATGTAACTGGCGTGGGAATCTGCAAGATGGAGAATGGAGACTTTTGGAGAGGTGAGGAAAGCATTACAAAAACGTTATGTCTCTCTCCCTCTCCTGTACTTTTCACAGCTTTGAGAAAGTAAAAACCTCAGGACTGGCTGTCAACAATTCAGGCTGGGTATTACTTGAATGCTGCATAAGCAAGACTGTTGGGGTAATCCTGACACCTAATGTAGGGAGTTACTGACACGGCCCGTTTCCCCAAACCACTGGAAACAGCTATTTGCCCTCCTGACCCTCTTCACCTCCTGACACGTCCCCATCATGTGGTACCATATTATTGTACTGTTGTGCCATCCTGGTACAATATTGCATGCTGCCCACTGCTGTGGGGGAGACTCGGCCTGGGGGGTGATGAGATACTATGAAGAAAATTAGGGAGAAACAAACTTGTTCCCAAGGAGCAGGGCAGGAATAATGTGAAATATAAATTTTCCTTCTCATCTGCAGAGAAATCAAGGCAGCATTTTGAAAAAGGAATGGATAGGGATGAATAAAAATGTGACTTTCCTGAAGAACTGAAATAACAACCAGAATGTAAGGAAGGTGATGCAGGTACAGAACACGCTGGTTTGCCTGGACTCCTGTTAGCTGCTCTCTAAAATGTTTTGCTACCCTCTGGTGGCTTTCTGAGGATTTGTGCAGTCTAGTTTTCAGTCCTCGCATAATCTCCTGCCAACTTTTTGAGACGGATTGAGAAACCCAGATCTACCGATGGAGGTTTTTATTTTCTCCAATTCCAAAGCAGCAGTACGATAATAACGGAAAGGCAGCTTTGTTTGTTTGTTGTTTTGTTTGGGTTTTTTTTTTTTTCATTTTTTTCTTTTTCCTTTTGTTCATATGAAGTCTCTTTTGGTCTAGAGTTATAATCATAAAGGCAGCTTGGTTGGGAGGTTAAAATGAAAAAATAATAACTTTGTACCTAGGTTGGCTGTGTAGTGGGACTGTTCAGTGTTTGGGAACAACACAGGCTTCGCAACCCTGCAGAATGCAAACCCGTGTCCTCTACTTATCTGCAGAGGACACAAAGCGAGTACCAGTGAAGTCAATAATAGCAAAACTCCCATGATCTCCAGGAGCCCAGAATAGGTCTTATTCAGCCTGGTGCAGGGGCAATGCTCAAGCCTCTGTCATCCTTTCACTGTGCCTTGGTCTCCATTATTCAGTAACTTCTTGTTTTTTCCCTCTTCCATCTTCCCTGCTCTTTAATTGATTCTGCATTGTGGCTTCATAGCAGAGGAGCTGTAGGTAGGGATTTAAAGGGCAATGGTTTGATAGATTTTACAAGAAACTCCTCCCAGGCATTAATTCCTGGGTTATGGGGTCACAGAGGCTCTTGTGATCTTCTCAGTCTGACCTCCTGCAGAGAGCAAGTCACAGGACTGCCCTCAATTGACTCCTGCTTGAAGTGCAGCACTGAATATAGGAAACATCCCCTCTTGGCTTAAAATTTTCCAGTGATGGAAGATTCACCTTGTTAAATCGTTCCAGTGCTTTATCACCTTTGACGTTAAATACTTCTGCACTTTGTTTAGTTTCAGCTTCCAACCTTGGGTTTTCTTATTACTTTGTGAATTTGAGAAGTCGTGTGTTGCTCAAACTGTCCTGTGTAGGGACTCATGGGCTTTATCGAGTTGCCAACCAGGTGGAGCTCCGAGAGGCACCTTGGTTGTAAGAAATGAAAAGTTGTTAATGTTATTGACTGAGAAGTTGCAGGGTGTGATGTGAAATCACAAACTCATTGCACAAAAGGCACAAAAAAAGCAATACAAGGGCACTGCTGGAGCATGTGCGCACTTCTCCCTAATGCATGTCCGCACTGGATATTTCTAGGGTTCACATACTTAAACCATACAGTTAGTAAGGGAGGATTTATACAGGTTTTCAAATGAGATCTAATTGTAAAAGTCCTGCAGAGGTTGGGTTTCACAAGAGATGACTTGAAATATAAAAGCATTAGTTGTTTTGAGTGCATTTTTTTGTAAATCAGCTGTGCTGAGGTCCTTTGGGACATAGGCTGCTACATTCAGCAGAATGATTGTTGTTGGCTTCTTACGCTGTTCCAATTCACAATACATTTTAAAACCAGCTCCATCCATCTCTCAACCTGGCAGAGGTTTGGAGTGGAGAGCAGCCAGTGGCTTTTGTGCTGGATTAGCCTACAAAAGCCCTGAGAGAAAGACCGCAAGCCTGGTTGGGCAGTAAGCACAGCTAGAAGGCCACCTTAAAGGAAAGAACAGTTTTTTGTGGTTCGGGCAGGGGAAGGGGATGCAGTAGGTTTGGGTTACCTCAACCACAGAATATGCTGTGACAGCAGATGACCCAACTCCTTCTGTGGTTTGACCTCCATCGGGCCAAACTTGTTTTTAAAGCCACTCGAAACCCCACAGGAGATGATGGAAAGGCAGTCAGTGTGGAGGTGTGGGACATGCTTTTAGGTTTCAAAGTCTCGTCTCTTCTTGGCAGGGTGTCTGAGCCCAGCATGTGGGACCAGCAGTCCTGAGTGCAAAGCCACTTGTAATACAGTTCCTTTCATGGCCTTGTGGGCTGCTTGCGTGAGGCTCTGGGAGCTGCTTATTTCAGTCCTGCTGCAATATCCTGCTTGTGAAGAGAGGATGGAAGTGCCAACCTCAGTGTCTCTGCCAAGGCGTACTGTAAGGATTTGTTAACGTATACAGCTGTTGTGGGAACAGCTCTGCTGTTGATGTTCAGCATCCCCAATCCATCTTCTGGCATTGATGCTTTCTAAACCAAAGAAGTGTTTTGAGCTGATGCCAGTAGCCATGGGTATGTTTTACTACACGATCTTTTGCAGCCAGATGCAAACTTGTTTGGGCTGTATTCTGGACTGGCTGGATTCAGTCTGGTTCAAGACTGCAGGCTGTGTAATTGCCTGGGTATCTGAGCTGTTAAATCCAGTCTCCCAGCAGACCTAAATAGCTAAGTGTAGTGCTTTGCTGACATGGTTACAAGGCTTTGGGACTGGAGACAGTTTACATCCATCTCTCTCAGGGAAAGTTCTCACCTGCCAAACAAAAGAGAGCGTAGACCCTTCTGAAAAGAGAGCACATGCACCAGCTTTTGAAACCCCTGTACCCTCTTCCTGGGTTCAGTGACCAAGTGGATGGCAGAGAGTGTGAAACTGAGGAGACTTCAGCTGAGGCATTTTACACTTTAAAATCACTTTCCACTTCCAGCCTCCACCTCGATCCTGTCAGATCCACAGCTAGTTCTGGAGGAAGACAAGATGCAGACTGACAGCCTCAAAGTAAGGCAGTAAGGGAGATGCCAGGGATGTGTGTGAGCACCTCTGCAGCAGGGACCCCAGACTGCTGCACTCCCCCTTATAGAACCTGTCTGTGTAGTAACAGGAGAAGTTTTTCCTGCAGGAAATCAGGAGGATTTCAGGAAATCTGGATTTCTGCAGGATCAGCAGGAAAGCACTTTGCCAGCTGGGGATGAAGGTCTATCTGTGATCACTGGAGCTCCTGGAAGCTGTTGCATTTCCATGCAGAGAGACCCTTTTTGTGCAAGGTAACCTCTTCCCCAGCTGTCTATATAAGAGGCCTCAAAAACAGAGGTGTGAAAAAGCAAAGAAAAAAGCATTGCATCACCTACTGCTCCAAAAGGAGAAGGAAAGAGACAAAAGGGAAAGAGGGCTCTATGTCCTTAAAAAGTCAGTCTGTCTCACCGGTTTTGGGAACAAAACTGACAATGGCTAGGAAAGAACAATCCCATCTAAAAGCTTCACCACTGGGGTTTGGGTCCTCAGTAGTGAGGGGAAAAATACACTGTCTTAAAGCTATGCTCCTCCCCGTTTTCCAGGGCACTGCACCCTCAGCCTGTGAGCACATCAGACAACTTTCCCAAAAAGGCACTTTGGGGATGTAGCCTATATCTCTGGAAGGAACTGAATGAATGGGGAGCATGTCTCTGCTAATGAAAGCTGCAGCCAGAAATAAGAGTTCTGGAGGTTGAAAACTAGGTTAAAAGCAGCCAGCAACGGAAAGCAGCTGAAGATGGAGTGGGTTAAAGAGCTCTTGAGTGTTAGATGGTGGATGGTTTTGCTTCACTCCCAGCTCCTGGGTAGTGCAGTCCTGGCAGACTGACAGGGCTTCTGGGGTGAGTTGTCACAAGATGGTTCAGCTTGCTGGTTTTTTTCCCTTAGGTTTTTATTTTTAGTTGAATTCTCCCGCTTAACACACACTACAGTGACCCCTACTGCTGCCAGCAGTCAAGGGCCCATCTCAGTGCAATTATTAAACTATGGGAAGGTATTGCCTGTAGTCTTATAAACAGATAGTATCATTTATAACCCTTAACTATGCAGAAAGTCTGCTGCTCAACCCTATGCCACTGAAGGGGAAAACTTCTGTAAACCCTTGTGATGCTTAAACTGTGGTCATAGTGGTTGTGTAAAGAATATGAATCAGCCAAAACCTTCACAATAAACCTTTACTCACTTTTCCAAGTAAGCCTGGAGAGGACATGCTGACCAGTTGGACCTCCCACACTATAAAACTGCTGTACTGCACCACATGCAGAAACAGCATCCTTGTTGCTCCTGCTGGGTCCCAGCCGCCAGGGCCCTTTCCCATTTTTCAAGAGCAGTTGTAGGGTGCGAAGATCCTGACAGCAGTATTAGCATGAAAGGGCATTCAAAGCTACTGCCCTTGTGAAAGTGGATGGCAGCTGCTCTACCTTCTGTAACTTCTTGTGATGAGTTAAAGGAAGAGCCTTATACTAGTCTACATGTAGCATTTTGAGTCTGATAACTACCTCTGACCATCACCTGCTTATTTAATCCCACTCTTTTCAGCATGATTTTTCTTAACAGGGACATGGAATTACAAAGAGATCATGAAAGAATATGAAATGTGCAACATGGAATAAAAGGAAGTTGGAAAATTAAATATAAACAGCAGGGTCTTGGTGAAGTGCAGTGCAAACACAGCTGCTGTGCAGCAGGCTGGCCAGGCCACCATGTGCCCATCTCCATCAGTCCTAGTTGGTGCAAACGCCTCTGAAAGAAATGATAATGGCCTGTCGTGGTTTAACCCCAGCCAGCAACTAAGCACCACGCAGCCGCTCACTCACTTCCCCCCCACCCAGTGGGATGGAGGAGAAAATCAGGAAAAGAAGTAAAACTCCTGGGTTGAGATAAGAACGGTTTAATAGAACAGAAAAGAAGAAACTAATAATGATAATGATAACACTAATGAAATGACAACAGTAATAATAAAGGGATTGGAATATACAAATGGCGCACAGTGCAATTGATCACCATCCCCCAATCGATGGCCAGCTAGTCCCTGAGCAGCGATTCCCCCCACCCCCACTACCCCCAGTTTATATACTAGACGTGACATCACATGGTATGGAATCCCCCTTTGGCCAGTTTGGGTCAGCTGTCCTGGCTGTGTCCCCTCCCAACTTCTTGTGCCCCTCCAGCTTCTCGCTGGCTGGGCATCAGAAGCTGAAAAATCCTTGACTTTAGACTAAACATTACTTAGCAACAACTGAAAACGTCAGTGTTATCAGCATTCTTTTCATACCTAGCTCAAAAACATAGCACTATACCAGCTGCTAGGAAGACAATTAACTCTATCCCAGCTGAAACCAGGACATGGGCCTCAGCAGGCATCCTGCATTAAACATCCCTTGGTGAGAATGACAGTAAGAAAGAAATCATGGGGTATCAGAGACATGACCCAACAGTTTCTACAAGGCAAGGACCTAACTGGAAAGCAAGCTGGAGAAGAGCAGAAGGAATAAACTGTAAAATGAGATTATCCAGGTACTGCTGCCTGCATCCCTGACAGACCAGTGCAGGCTTTTCCCTATGACTTGTTCCCCAGGAATTGCTCTGTTCTAGTTTTAGCTGCTCAGAGACTATCCTACAGGCTGGAGCAGACGTCAGCTCAGAGATTGTTCCTGATTATTAATTTACTCTGTCTTAATGTAGGCCCTCTACCAGCCACTTCCCCTGATGGTGTGCAAGTAAAGCTGGTGTCTGTTCTGCCTCTCATCAAAGGCAGCTGCATGTTTTACCTGGACACCAGGGGCTGTCACGCTTTCTGTGCTTGCGGAGAAATGCCCCCACTTCTTCTGGTCTGGATAAATGGGCAAAGAGGCAGCTCCAGTGCCCTCCTGCCTCAGCCCAGAGGTGCTCTGCCAAGGGGCAGGGTGGCAAGCATGGAGGTGGCCAAGGACCAGGAGGCATCGCCAGGTCTCCCCACGAGCGACAGCCTGACTCACGGCCGCGCTGCGTCTGGTATGCGTCTATGGACTCTGGCAGCAAACACCCTTCTCCCCCACTGCCCAAGTTAGTGATGGCTTGGGTCTGGGAAAAGGCAGCCAAATTACTGCAGCTGGGTAGAAGCCCAAGAGTCCCACTTATGCGCTCTTTCAGAATTTATCTTGGACAATCTGTCTCCTGAGAGCATCATCCTGAGGACGACCCTTCTGATTTCACCTGCTTTCCTTCATGTAGTTTGCTGTTGGCATTAAGCATCTTGGACATTTGTGGTCTTGCCTGACAGCTCTCACTGTAACCAGGAGGGTGACTGAGGGAGCAGGGTGAGGGGCAAGGCTTTTCTCTGCCATGCCTCACTCTCTCTTGCAATCGCTGCAGTTCAGGGAGTGTAGCAAATAAAAATGGGGAGCCAAGTTCTTGATATCAGACTCTTCTCCTTCCTGCCATACTTCACACTCTGCACTCCAGCTCTGCAGAGCTGGACCAGAGTGCTTTTGTACACTGCTGAGTGATGCTGGATTCCGTGTGGTTTCATTATGGCTTGAGACTGAGCACAAGGGAATGAAAAATAGATGATGTGGCTGTGACACTTGCTGTAACTCAGCAGGGGAAAAGGAAAGACGGCCCCCTGGGAACCTGCCTTTCCATTCCTCGCACCCTCAAATGTCGCATGCTGCCTCACAATGTGCCTGGCACTGCCCTCAGGAGCTTGTGGCTCTGCCATCACGAAAAGCAAATAGCTAAAATTGTGTTTTACAACAAGCTGCTCCCGCGAGGCTTGAACAAAGATAAGCTGAGACTGTGACAGAGGGAAGCAGCAGGAGCTGTGGTTCGGGCAGGAGGTGCCCTGTTATAAGTCTCTTTTTCCTCACAAGGCACCCATTGCTTCCCTCTCCCTGGCACAGCAGCCCCAATCCAGACCCATGAGGACCTTCTGGAGATAGGCAGTGATTGCTCTATAGCAGGAGAACATCGAGCTGGCATTCCCTAGGTCTGAGTCGTCCTGCTACACTGCACCTGGCTGAGAAGGGGAGTGGGAGATGGAGAATCCCCTGTGGGATTGGGATAACAGTGAAGGAACCAAAGTGGTGGAGGGTGACTCAAACCTCTGAGTGTTGGGATTGGAACGTGGGGCTGGCCTTCCAAATAACTAGGCAGAGCAAAGGGAGGCCTCGTTGATCCTTTCACTGTTCCGGGGAGGGATGTAATATCTAAGGAGGGTTTATGTGAAGCCCAGTACTGCGTAGTTGAGATTGCTTTTCTGTTGGGGGTTTAAGCAAATGCCAGCTGGAAGGAAATAATTTTGGCAGTGGTCTGGGGATGAATATGTGACATGCAAGAGCTTGCTCAGAACAGTTTTGCTTTAATTAGACATTTTTCCCCATCATAACTACTGTTTTACTGCTGAATTGTAGGACACAGCTCTTTGGGAATGGAAAGTGATGGCTGTGTTTCCACTTGCTCGTGAGCCCAGTATACCTGGTAGGACCACTTGTGCAGGGACAGAAATGGTACGTGGGGCCAGGCAGCACAGAGGACTCTGGAGGACTCAAGCCTGCACTCGTGTTTTTTGATTGGGGCTTTCTCGTCTGAGGGTTGCAAAGCACTGGACAGATTTCCTAAAATTTAGCGCTGCCATTGTGTGGCACTTGTTTGGACAATGTCTGTGACTGTCCCGATGTAAACAGGCAGAAGGCTAACGCAGGACTAGCTGGAGGTCAAACATGTCCTGCAGCAGAGTAGATGCAGCGGCTCTGCCAATAGCCTCAGCAGATAACATGCTGTGGTGACTTTTCTCCAGTAGCTGGAGAAGGTGCGTTGGCCACATGCCATTCACAAGCTAAGGTGAGAATTAGAAAAGGTGTGTTTTAGTGACTCATAAATATCTTAGCACATGCTGATGGGGTAGCAGCTCAGCTTTATCATTCCAGCTTTGAATCCTTAAAGTGCCTGTTAAAAAAAAAAAAAAAAGAAAAGAAAAAAATCAGTGCCTGAAATGTATGGGCTAAATTCAGACCTCATGGAGCAGTATCAGTTTATAGTAGGTCTGAATCTGGCCCCAGCTCTCTAACATTATTGGTAAATCCTCTGCAGCCACCTCTCTCTCCTCTAACCCTTCCTTGGTCTGTTCTGCTGCTGCAGTTACAGCTTTAGCTTGTGCTGAGCTGCATTTTGTGTTGTGCCAGGTCCATCACACGTGCCTTGTGTGTGGTCCAGGTTTTGAACTTTGCTTGCGGGAAGTAGACAACCACTGCAGTGATTGACCTTCAGGGCCTTTGGTAATACCTTGTGCATGTTTCCCTGCTGATAAAGTAATGTCTTGCTGATTTATCTGCTCGCACACAGAAGTATTTGCCTCCCATATTTTGTTTCGCTCTTGAAATTCCACCCATTGGTCATTCATCTTTTGTGATTTCCTCTTTCTTGTTGTGCTCCGCAGGGATTTTCATAGAATGGTGCTTCATCTTTCATGTGAACACTTTTCATTCCTCCCCAATTTTGCCAGATTATGCATGTTTTGGAATGGGACTTGCTGGATTTTTTCTTCCAGCATAAGTGAATTATCTTCAGCTACTGAGGAAAGAAGGATTTTTGCCTTCTCATAGGGGACCAGAACTTTCCAGGGGCTGATAATCAGTCTAAGCTGCAATCTGGGCTGGCACTGCTCTGTTTTCAGCAGAAGCAGAGTAAGGCCATTACCGAGTATGTCACAAGTCAGCAATGATTCCTGTCTCTGGGAGCCAGCCATGTTACCTGTCACTGGTGTGATTATTGCAAACTCATGTTGTGAACTCTTAGAAGATTTGGGGCCTTTCTTAAATCCTCAAGCCATTATGTGAGAATGACAACTTGGTATATTTAGATATTTTCTGGTTCCAATGGCTGCAGAGAAAAGCTAACAACAGAAATCTTAAAAGACCCTAAACCATGAGACAAATGCAAGAAAGAACTCCAGATATGTTACTTAGGCTTGTTTTTACTGTCATAGAAGAGTATGGAGGAAGTGGGTCTGCCTTGTAGCTGGCAGTGTTCTGAGCCTGGTAATATCAACTGTCTTCACCATTTGTACTGTAACTATGAGCAGCAAAAAACCTCCTCTGTCCTGTGAAGCCAGTCTGTGGTACATGTGTGCGTGGGGCTGGGGCTGCAGCAGCAGTGTGGAAGTTGTGGCCTAATGGGGTGGGCGTTAAGTTCTTCTCTGTTCACACCAGTGTCAGCCAAACACTCCTGGTATTCCTCAATTGTCAAATTTTTTTGAGAAACTTATGGAAATATTTGATTTTGATAAGGTCAAAACCTTTCCTTGCAACTTTATTTTCATTATATTGTCAAAGTATTTCACCAAAGTTGAAATACTTTAGAAAATGTCATTTTATGGAAAAATAATGAGTGTATTGATTTTTTTACTTCTTTGGAGCATCTGCCCAAAAGCAACAGTGTTCCCTGAGAAAGAAAATCTGAATACTTTTTTCTTTCTTGCATTCTGGAGAGGACTACACTGTGTGAGACAGTCTCAGAAAAGGAATTTTCCCAGACAAAAAGTCCTCTTAACTAAGTTCACCTGGAAAAAATGTACCCCGTAGGAAGTCCTGTTCTAACAAGCCAGGATTTCAAGGTTGGCTCTTATAAAAGTCTTGTAAATCCAGTCTTCAATTCTCTTGAAACATGAATTTTCCTTTACATATATAGACACACTGTAACTACTCTGTAATATTATTATTTAATGCCTAGCTTTTGTCATTTTTTTTGCCTTCAGAACCAGCAGGGACAAACCTGTGTGTGGCTCTGGTAAAGACCCTGCTGCCTTAGCGATGCTACACTGGAGGACCTGGGAATTACATGTTCCAGAACAGCAGTCTTGCCAGTGCAATCTGTGTCTCAAACGTGTCTTCACCTGCTCTTCAGCCACGGTGGCCAGTTAACGAGTTGAGGGTCTGAACCGTGGTGCCCCAGTAGTGGCTTTACTGTGATCGGAGAAGCTGTGAATTGGAGCAGAAAGCATTTCTCATACCGTCATTCCCAAGGCAGGGAGTTAGGTAGGCAAGCACTGGCTTGTCTTGATGAGACTGTACCACACGTGTTGTGTTAGTATGCCAGAATAAATACACTTCAGATCTGGATGACAGTAAAAGGATCTGTAAGTGTCACTGGGAGTAGGCAGATGGGCAGGTTCATACTTCCACAGATGCTGCTTCTGACCTCAGATACACTCCTGAACATTGGGAGTGAGTTTGCTGGAGGGGAAGGGGAGTTGGCTTCTTGCAGAGCTGGTCCTATTGTACTTGCCCTCAGAAAAGCTCCTTTATTAAGCCTCCCAACTTTTCCCTGTGAGATGGATCGATTAGTTGCAGGCTTAGATGAGGGAGGTGGCCTGCCAGTTGTTCATGTTTCACGCAGCAAATCGGGGGGGGAAAGCCAAGATCACCCCCTGGCTGAATTTGGGAAATGCACCTGTTCAGTGCTGGCTTTGCCTCGGTGGCTGCCTGCTGAAAGCAGAGGAGCCAAGGGGCCGTCCGGCGGGCAGAGCCCGGCAGCTCTGTTGGCCAGCAAGCTCGCTTGCCTGCCTATCTCAAAAGCCTGGCACAACTGCAAGCTGTTTCCCTCTAAACCTGGGTCATGCCTCAGGCAAAGCCATCATTGCCTACTGTGGATTAATAACCTCAATTACTGGGGCCCTGTGGGTCAGATCTTCCCCACGCTGGCTGCGTTACAGCTCTTTTAATCTGCTTTCCTCTCTCATGACCCCTGAGCCTGGAGGGATCAGCAGACGGGGAGATCTTCTGCCTTCCTGCATGTTTTCCCTTGTGAGGGGCTGCAGAGACTGGTCAGATGTGAAAGAGCAAGCAGAGCTGGCAGGGGAATTGTACCCTCCAAGGAGGAGCGTCTAGAATGTGCTTCTGCCACTCTCGGGTGCAAAGGACAAATGTGGCAACATCTGAGGGTCTGCCCTGAAATTCAGGCATCTGCAAAAAAATGACAGCCCCAGGGGGGGCCTGGCAGTCAGGTTTGGTCATCTGGGGAAGGGGCTGCACGGCTCTTGCGGGGGGGAACATGCCCCCCAAATCCCTTGGCATTCCCTGAGCATCTGGGTAAAGGTGATGCAGAAGAAGTCATGCACTTGGATTTCTAAAATGCTTCCCTAACTGGGTGTTTCCTTTAAAGAAAAAAGATAAGGCCTCATCACAGGGGAAATTGCTAGTGGAGAGGGACAGGATGGTGCAGTCCAGCGTGCTCCTAAATGATCTGCAAGAGCAAAGGAATGGAGAGGAGACAAACAAAATCCTTTGAAGTAAGAAAAACAGAAGTGGACAGGAAAGAGTTGCAGAAGGATCTCCTGATACAGAGTGTCTGGTGAGCTAACAGCAGTATAAACTGGAGGAGTTCAGGGTAATGCACCCATAGATAAAAACCAGAAGAATATGTATTTATGGTCACTCAGGTAAGGGCTGCTACTGGGGCCATTTTCTCTCTGGAAGAAGACCTCAGAGACAGTGTGGATCTCTCTGAAGTGCTAGCTCAGCAGATGCAAGCAGAAATTATTGGGAAAGGTACAGAGAGCAAATAGGAGCTATCATCCTGCTGTGCTAGAAATCCCTGGTGCACTCGCACCTTGAGTACTGTGTGCAGCTCTAGTTATCCTGTCTCAAAAAAGATGTGATAGAACTAGAAAGGCACAGGAAACAGACACAAGGTCAGTGGAGCGTGCAGAATAGCTGCTGCCCGGGGAGCGATGGAACACATTAGGCATTTTCAGGTGTCTTCAGAAATGAAACAATTGAGGAGGGAAATACGACAGAGGTGTATAAAACCATGACTGTCATGGAGAACATAAAATTACCATTTCACAGTGTATCCACTAAGGTGAGCATTAAATGGAACTACTGAGAAGCAGTTTTAAACTAATAAAAGCTTTTTCCTGGCACACAATTAACCCATAGAACTTCTTGCCAAAAGACAGTGAGGAGACCAACGGTATTGCTGGCTTCAAAAATCAATTATAAAAATTTGTTGCGGAGAAATCCATCAAGGGTTCTTAAATATGTTGCAAGACATCCTGTGGATGACAAAATCACAAAGCTGCTGGGCACTGGAAGCGGGTGGAAGGAACAACGTACGGCTACCCCTTTTTCCAGAGCATCTGTTCCGAGCTGCTGGTACTACTACTACCAAAATATGTTTGGAGAAGTCCTAGAAGTTCCAGCTCCTGAGAAAGTGTCACTGTGCTGAAAACTATCCAGAACAACCGCTTCTCACTAATTCAGATTGGAGACATTTCATAGAGAAAGCCTTCTTTACACGTAATACTAGATTTCTTGTTAATGTCTGGAAATGCAACTACTAAGTACTCATTACTATGAGCTTTTTATGTGTCTGAGGATAAACCTATTAAGATGTCTCATAGCCTTGACATTTTTTCTTTTTCTCCTGAATCTGCTTTGGTGAGCTGAGAGGAGGCTGAGATTTTACCAAGTCAGTGTCTCCACCAGGAGCTGGAATAAGTGGTTTCTATTCCTTCTTGTTCATATGATAGCATTGCTTTTTGACCACAGAAAGGCAACCAAGAAATTAGTCTTTCTTGTCTGATGTATAAAATCAAGCTATGTTGGGGTTTTTTTTTGTCTCATTTTCTATTTGCTATCAGAAGGTGTGCAGTATACTTTTTCCATGGTAGTTTCCAGCAGAATCTTTGCCTTATAACGAGTGCAATTTTATACTGATCAGGAAGAGGCTAATCCTCTCACTAAATCACCAGAATGAGGACTGACAGATGATTCCCTACTTGGCCACAAATTTATTGTGTGACCTTCAGCAAACCCCGAACTTTGTGCTGCAGCTCCCACTGGCTCTGGTGTGAGTGCTTTGGTGGAGCTGGATGCGATAGAAGCTATACATGGTTACGATGTCTGTGAAGCAGACCCTGCCGTCCTTCCTTGTCAGCAGTGCTCTGCTTCATAAAGAAGGGGCAAAGGGTAAGCAGAAATACTCAGAGAGCACAGTCATGACAGTGGGGTAAGTACTTGTTTGTGCTGAAAAGGGCTGTATTTTTTGGCCCATTCCAGGGTAGATTTTGCTCAAATGCCTCCTGCAAAGAAAGGTGCTGTGAAGTGGTTATCTGCCATCCCTGAAGAATATACCATCCCTGATCACAAATGGATCCATGGAGTGAGTGTCAAGAAATAAGCACCAAGTGCTCCCATAGGAGTTTTGTAAATTTACAGAGAAGGACAAGGTCTGAGATCTGCATCAGCACCAGCTTGGACAAAGCTGTCGAGGTTAATGGGCCATGTCCCACCATACCCACCTGCATTTGGCCAGAAAATACAACAAGGGCAAAGACTTGCAAAAAACCAAAACAACCCAACCCCCAAACCAACCCAAAAAACCAAACCACCTGCACAGGCTGTTTATCTGTGTACCAGTCACAATGTTCAAAGAACTACAGGTAGTCATTAAGGGTGAAAATAGGAACAGAATGGGCTCAGCATCTTGAAAGATTATTACTTGCTTTTGTGTGAATACAAGGAAATTACCTTTCCTGACTAGTCTCTTCTTTGAGCTTTCGTAGATTTTCCTTCTTTTTTGGCTTTTGTAACTGATGAACTCATGCACATTATGCTATTTTAATACCTAGCAAAGAGCCTTGTCTGCTAAATCACCTTATTTTTCTCTGATCAGAGCACAGTGCATTCCTCTTTTTAGTAGAAGGTATTAATTTAAATTCCATAATCCCAAACATATTCTCGTTTCTGTTCTGTGCTTCAGAAGGCCAATGGCATTTTAATTTAATAAGGGAGAAACACACATGACACTGTGTTCCCTGTAACTGTCTTCTGACCTCAGTGAGTCTTTCACAGCTTTCTTTGTGTTCCAGTAAATGCAATCTCTGCTTTCAGTCAAGAACACTATCATTTCTAGTACCCATGTTCTATTGATGGGCAAAAATTAAAATATCTATAGCATTTTCACAGTAACTTTTGAGATGTTATTTGCATTATTATTTAGTAGCACAGGCCCATCAATGGAGCCATAGCAAGATTTATGTGCCACTTATGTCCCATTGAAATATTGTTTGGGTACATGCTGTCTCTTTGCAGAGAAATTTTATTTTGGTTTACCTTGGGTTTGGATTAAAATGAGTTAACTCATCTAGCAGTGTCTTGATTTATGTCAGCTCCATTTATCTTTCCAAGTTCCACAAGCTTTGTTTACTGGGTTAAGATTTACCTAATATGGTACATGATATTACTGAGTATTTTGTGGCATGTAAACACTTGAGTCATCACAGTTCCTAAAGAATCATCCTTTGCCATTTTCATGCTTCCATTTTGCTCTTTAAACTTAATTTAAACCTACTCAGTTTGAAAGAAGAACATGTGCTTATTGTAGTCCTCATGGCCCTTCTTTGGAAATGTCAAGTAACACTTGTTCCTTCTTTTCACTGGTTTGATTCTGCTCTCCTTTACTCTGATGTGAATCAGGAACTGACCCCTTGGAGCCTTCCCCACAAAGGCATAAGTCCTGGCAGGTTAAGCCTGGATCATCAGCCCTGCTGCAAGGTGATGGAAACCCCCCCAAAGTAATGGGGATTATTTTATTAGTGGTTTTGTGGGTTATTCTGAGTAGATTTTCCAAGAAAAACTGTGTTTAGTGAACAGAGGTCTCAAAATTCAGCTGCCTGTTGCATTCTCATTTTTTTTTCATCTTACAAATACCTGTATCATGTCTGATACACTTGTCCTTGCACGTCCAAGTGATAATGCCTGCCGTTCCCATGCTAGCTTAATACTTACAATACCTAAGTGCACCTCTGTCCTTGTACCTGGTGCTGCACTTCAGTACTGGCACCTCTAAATCAGAGCCCCCTCATTTACAGCTCCATGTTGGCTGCTAAGGAAGGAGGGCACCTTGACTTCAGATCTCACTGTACTGTCCTTGATCTGCCAGATCCAGAATTGTTCTCATCTCTAACATGCTGCTGATGCATTTGCAGAATGAGGACTATTATTTTTTGTGCTATTACAAAAGTACCCAAGAACCACTGTTTGTGTTTTAGGGCTTCACTGTGCAAACTACTTCTGGCCTTGTTCCAGAGGGGCTACAGGCTTGCTCGTTGATCCAGTATAGTGGAGAACTGAAGGAAACAACTGTGGGTCAAGGGGAGAGGTAACAGCTGTAATCTCAGTTTGATTGCCTGACATGGCACGGTAGTCTTCCGTGATTGCTGTGGAGCAGGTATTGCTAAGGAGTGTAGCTGGAACAATGATCCTGGGTAAGTGGGGACATGTAGAGAGGAGGGAGAAGAGCAGTTTCCTTGAGCTTTTTGCTGTGATTTGGTGCATGTGCAGGGTCCTGTGTAAAATAGCTTATGCATTAAGACATACAGAGTGATGGTATTCAGCACAAACCACAGCAGACAACAAAAACTGAGTTTAGCATGGATCCCAGGGGTTAGTTATTAATACCTTGCATCCTTCTAACAGTCTTGAGCTGTATGCTATTGGGTTTTCTTCCAGCTAAGTGCTGTTTTCAGTGTATGAAGTAGGGCTGACTGGAAAATAAGAGTTTCCATTTCATGAAACATTTAGCATTTTAACTGTTGTTTTGTTTTTTCTTTTTTCTTTTTTCTCCCCTCTTCTATGGGAAATCTGAAACTGTAGGCTGTTTACTGAGGGCATGAAAGATTCCAGGTGCTCTCACAAATACTGGTTTTGCCACAAATCCTCAATGGGCTCTCATACTAGAATAGCATTTCTTTTGTTATGCCTGGTTTATGTTCCTTGGTACTGTGATCTCCATGTATTTTATAGCTTTTACTGTTCCATCCTAATGGAATTCCTAGTGAGCAAAGCAGAGTTTCACCCTGTATCATGCTGACTGTGCCTCTTCTTTTTGTTTGGGCTTGAGAGACATCCTAGCAAGCGTTAACAACAAAGTCTGTATCCCCACTCTCGCATCCCTGTGGAGTGTTGGCCAAAAGCCTGTTGACATCCTAGAGTGCGCTCTCTAGAAAAACTTCCATCTCATGCACTGGTCAGAGAAGCCTGGCCACTTTTGCCGGGTGCCAGGAGAAACAAAAGCAGAGAAGGCTTTGAAAGGTGGTGCATGAGTAGGTAACCCTGCTTGAGCACAAGGTAATCCAGGTAGAAATTCACCCCGGTGCAAGGTTCAGTTTTGTCCCAGAGGCAGCTGCTTTTTAGTGCAGTACTGGAGTCTACGCAGGTGAAAGTTCATTTGAGTGGTTTTTGTATATACTAATATTATTTCCTTTGAGGAGCTTTCTGTGCTCCTGTGCTTTCCAGCCTTGTGTTGTGGGTTTTGCACTGCGTAGTTTCATGAATTGAAAACGGCTCTAAGGTGACCATCTTTCCCCAACCTTCCTCACGTGTGAAATATGGCCCCTACGCAAAAACTGAGCCGGGACTTGGGTCTGCAACGCTGTGACCGCGATGGTATAAAACCGGGTAAGAAAGAATCAACCTTCAGTTTCAGTGGAGCGACCTTTGCGAGAAGCCGTGGCCTTGGGGTCTGTTAGTGCAAGTAGGGAGCCTTGCTGGCTTAAAGCGCGTGCTTATAGGAACACCCCTGCTTCTAGCTTCTAGGCACACACGCTCCCACGGGTGATTTAAGACAAGAGGCGTGTCTTCTTCCCAGCCACGTTGCAGGTCCCGTGGTTTCTGCCAGGCAGGGAGCCCCGGGAGGGCCGTATTCGCTGCCCCCCGCACGTGGAGCATCCGCGGCGCACCGAGCCTGCCTTGCCCCGCCGAGCAGAGCATCCCCGGCGCCTGCGGGGGGACGGGGGGCCGCCTCCCGCCCTCCCTCCGCTCCGCTCCGCTCCCTCCCCGCCGGGACTCGGACAACTTCAGCGCGGCGGAGCCCTGCGGGACCGGGCTCTCCGCGGCGGCGGGGGGGAAACGGCGAGAACCTCCGCCGGCAGAGCGGCGCGGCCGAGCCCGGCGGCCGCAGGCGGGGGG
>NW_010972798.1:9856779-9898988 GCF_000737465.1 Haliaeetus leucocephalus | reverse complement strand
CCCCACCCTCCCCCGGGCGCGGCGGGGCCGCGGCGATGGGCCGGGAAGTTTGGCGGCGAGGGGGGCCGGCGCCCCGCCGCTGAGAGCCGGCCGCTCCGGGGCCGGTCCCTTTTCCGAGGAGCGGGAGGGCGCCACAAAGTGAAATCCATGAGGATTCTCGGGCTTCTCCTGGAGAAAGGCTCGCATATGCTGCAGTGTCTCTGTGGAAGGCGCCTGAGATCCAGCCACAGCCCAGGTGGGGAGCGCGCGTCCTTGTCCCCGCCGCCCTCGCCTCCCCGCCCGGGCGCCGCTCGGCCCCGGCTGGCCCCGTTTCCTCGCCTTCCTCCTCTCCCCCCCCCTCCTCCTCCTCCTCCTCCTCCTCTTCTTCCTCCGCCGCCGCCGCGCACAGGTGGCCGGGATGGACCGGGCGCTGTCCGCGGTGCTGACCCCGGTGAGCATCCCCCGATCCTGGGTCCCCATCGTGCCGGGATCCCTCAAACCCGCGTCCCGTCCGCCCCCAGGTTCCCCCCCCTCCCCGTGGCACCATCCCCAACCCGGATCCCCCATCCAGCCGAGGCCTCCACCCTGCCTGTCACCCCACCTGCAGCCCCCACCCGAACAGAATCCCCCACACGGGTCCGTACTTTGCACATGACCCTCACTAGAGTCCCCCATCCCACCTGCAGCCCACACCCGCACAGGTCCCTCTCTCTGTATGGGACCTCTGTATCTCCCATCCCACCTGGGACCCCCAACCATGACCTCCATCACCACCTGGTCAGGACAGGGATAACCTGCCCTAGAGTGCCTATGGCCCTGCGCAACTCTAGCGGTTGGGTTGGACCCACTGTAAGAGCTCCCTTGTGTTGTACCTTGTGTTTGTAGTAGCAGTGTTGCAACGCTTTTCTGGTGGAGGGTGTTAAATGCATTTTTGAGTGGGGATGCCCCTAGAAGTGAAGGGAAATCCCCAGCTGCTCCCGATGGGGGGCTGGGAGACTCCCAGCACCTCTCTTGGCTCCCAGTCTGTTGCGGGGGGAGCATTGCACCAGGATGGGGAGTGCAGTGGGGTGAAGGGCTGAAGGATGTGCTTGATCTTGAGCTGTACCTAAGCACTTTTTGAAGAGGGGAATAAGTGCGTGATTGCCTTGGTTTGGTGTGGCACCACCCCTGAGTTTTAGGGTGATCTTATTGAAGCTTTTTAAGTGGCGTCTCCACAATTTCTTCTGTGCTATGTGCCTTTCATAAGTCTGACTTTCTTTCTACGATACTGGGTAAATACCTGTGGAAAGAAGCCCCATGTTATTAAGATCTACAGAAGTTACAGTGCTAACCCTACTGCTTTGAGTTTAACTGGGTTTCAGTTCCTACTTGGCTTTTGAGTAGATCTGCTTATCAAACCCTGACTATTGTAATCTTTGGGCACCGAGTGTTTACAAGGATGTCTTTTAGAGTATTGCTTGCTAACACTTGTGTTGTTTCCTTATGTGAGATCTTGGTCCTAGAGGAGAAAAATTTCCATGCCTCCTGCATAAACACTTGGTGTTGTCCACTGAAAAGAAAGGCTGTGCTTGGGGGAACACTGTTGCTGAGGTAGCCTGGATTCCCTTTTGGCCTTGCTAAAGAAAATTTGTTAGTGGTTATAGCCACCTGTGTATGCCTCAGTATCCTCTCCCCTCCCACGAGACTCATTTGTGCAAGTTGTCTGTGACTGGCTCGTGACAACAGTGGACGTGCTGGAAATCTTTGAGAGAGTAGGCTTGGCTCCCTTGAAAGTATTTTCTGGCCTGCTTTGAAGAATGATGTGATAAACAAATAGAGCAAATTGTGGCTGTGCTTGGAAGCATTACACACATTGTTCTCTTTTCAGTGAAAAACTATACCAGAGTTTTCTTCATAGTGCTATGTGTGAATGTTTGCTTTGTGCCATTCGGAAACCTGGGGCAGTAAAGAGTATGATAACCTACTGGTAAAAATGGGGTGGTGCTTAGGCCATAGGGCATGCTAGGCTGTAACTTCAGTGAACCAGAAGTTGATGATAGTGTCCTAATAGTTGCACTGATGAGCTGGGTTGGCTTTACTCGTGAATCTGGTGCTGAAGCATGCTTGATGTATATGTGGTAACTGAATATTTCTTTATCTCTCCCACTCTGACGGACTGATACTGAACATTGCGTACTCTTTGTATTTCATGATGTTGTGCTATAAAGAGGCAGTCCATGGGAATGATCTCCTATTGTTTTCTCCAACTGACCTTGTTCTCCAGGTACTAGCCCCATGCCACCACTAGCTGAGCACTCCAGATGTGGTCTATTGCTTTGAATCAGGCTGCTAAAATACGTTCCCTCTTCTTAGCTGCATTTGTTCCTTTCCTGTTAAGGTTGGTCTTTAAGTTCTTGAAAAAAGTGCAGTAAAAATGAAATCTTCCAGCTATAAAAGGGTCACTGTGTGCTGGGCCTGCTGGAGGAGAGATCTCCTTGCTATATCTTTGGAAGGTAAGCATGCTTCAGGAGATGGGTATACACTCCTGCAACAGCCCTAAAGGTGTAGTGCTGTGCCCAGCATGGCACTGTGGGGACTATGCCAGTCAGAGATGTAAACCAGAAAAAGGATTATAAACTGCAGGAACGGAAGGGCCATGGAAACATGAACTACAGCCGTGGTGGCATAGAGTGCTATGAGCTACTTACGTGCCCTTCATCCTCTGATCTGAAGAGTTATCCTGATAGTAGGTGACTTATGCCAAACTATTTGGCACTTTGTGCACTTAAGTCGAATGACAGATTGACCAAGCCCTTTGCCCTCCTCCTATCTAAGTTTTCTTTAATGTAAACAAGTCATAAGGATGTAAGCACATGTTTAAAGTCAGATTCATACTTGTGTGTTGTGCTGACTCAGAGCCTCAGGCCACTCCTGATTCTGACAAACTAATGCATGATACCTCAAAGAAAAACAGTGAAATATTGAAGATAGTTGTGGAGTACTGTACAGCTCTGTTGTGATGCTAGCAAAAATATTAACAAGATTTTTGTTATTGTTATGATAAGACCTCCCACGGTTTTACTCTTAGCTAACTCTAGCCTGTTTTCTTATGCTCCACTTCTGAGGTCTGCAGACACTTGTCTTTGTGCAGAGGCAGGCTTCTTTGGTTGTTTGAGCAGCACCTTGCAAAATGGGGCTTAATGGGTCTCTAAGGCACCACAAAAGTGCAAGTAATTCATAGTAATACAGAGCAAGAGATTTATTCCTAGTCTTTTGTGTATTTCTTTGCAAGTATTTTAGCACAGCAATTGTCCTGTATCATCTTCCAGGTACTTCACTTGTTACCTTAGTTTCAGAATTTGTAAGCTGACTGATTGTATTGCACGTGCAGAGATATTTCCCTTCTTGATGGTACAATCACCATTAATTTTGTTAAGTATTTTATTTTCTCTTCTAACACCTTTTTCCCCTTTGCTTGGGAGGTGTGGTTTGTCAGTCCAGAATCTTTTTTGCTTTTGGCTTCTCGGTCAACACTATGAAATTGATAGCTACTACACTGGTAAGGTTGAGGTAAACATCAGGTAATGATCGTGTTGTTGATATAACTATGGATGGAGTTGTGAAAAAACATTTCAGGTGACCTGTACCTGGTCTGCAGCCATTTGGATGCAAAAGGCCCTGTACCCATAGACTACATGCATGGAGCTGTCTGCTGCATGGAGATTTCTGCTAGTGAGTGTTTCAGTCCCCCTTCGTAAGGACTTCCTATTTGTCTGTATGAGTGGTTCTGTCTCATGCCTGTTCTGCCTTTGGCTCCTGTACAGACCCTCCTGTGGGATGCAGCATTGCTAAAACCACAGATATTTCTCACATCATCACATCAACTAGCAACAACATTCAGCAGCAATGCATTTTCAGCTTTGTTTTCAGTAGTAGAGGCTCTGGTATCCAGAGACTGATCTATTCCCAAACATTCAGATAAGAGTACTTCACAGTTTAAATCCCTATTCTGCAAATTGATGCCTTCAGTAGAAATTAAGCTCATATTGAAAGTGAACCCTGAACTTGGCTTCCCTGGGACTCTCACACTGGTAGAATTTGGAGATGGTCCTGGAAATATGCTGATTGATACTGGCTTTATGGCAAATTAAAATGATGTCTGCACATATTTCTTCATATTTCTCTAGGCATCACAACACTGTGTTTCATATTTGGGGCAATAGGAACAAGCATTCTGTCGAGGTAGGCAGGGTCAGATTGTGGCTCTGCTATTAGCCTGTCTGTTACTGCCAATACGCATCTTTGCATTTGTCCTGAGACTATCTGGGGCACTGTCATAATGTGTCTGCAGTGTCTGCACATGCAAGACATCTTATCTGCAGATGCAAATGGAATCACACAACTAAGAGGTACAATTGCATGTTCAAGATTAGTATTTGGCTTATGAGCAGAACAGGCATTCCTTATTTTGCTTGTGCAGTGATCTATGCATTCATATACACTTTACTTACATACACCAGTTCTAGAAAATTTTCCCACTGCTATCGATTCAAGTAGACAGTGGGTTAGAGTGTACAGCAAATACTGTACAGTCAGCTTCAAATTAATGGAAGCAATAGCTCTGTGTACGTAGGTGACAGATAGTAAAACTTGCAATTCCTTGCTGAGTTAGGTAGCACTTCTGGTCTGTGGCAGATCAGAGTGCGGTATGTGCCTTGCTGGTGGGAGATGGGAAAGGTGGCTTAATGCCACTGAACTGGAGATGGGAGTGGGTCGCAAGGCTGAAAAGCAGTGGTGTTGCACTGGGGGGTCATCAGCACTTTTTCCTTCCTGCACCAGGTCCCTTGCCTGCTATTCTCTGCCACTGTTCAGAGTGTGTCAGTGTTCCTGTGTACATTTTGCTCAGGCTTCCTCTTCCTGTTGTGTGTCTTTAGAAAAGTAATGCTTGCTGACCAGTGGAAATTAAGTATGTGCTGTTCCAGGATAATGCCTGTTGTTGATACTCATATGCTAGTGGAAAGAATACCTTTGTCTGATTTAGTTTAATTCACCTGGGAAATGAATTAAGCAAAACTCTGAAAAATCTTTTTTATTGTAATAGGAGCACTTCTCTAGGGTATTATTCAAGAATAGCTATAGCATTTTAAATCCACGCTTTCCTTTATTCTGAAGTAACCCTCTCATGTAGACATATGCTCCTGGAAGTCCATAGTGCTTGTGCATCTTTGTAAAAAAATCTCTTCTGGCTGAGCTAGAAATGATGGATTTGATAGAGTTTTTTCTATCATAGAGAAGTTCACAGATACAGATTATAATGAACTTAAAGTATACGCATATAACTCTTTTTAAGTGCTCACAGCCAGTTCTGTATAGTTATGCAAAGGAAAGTCTTTGATATTATGCAGGATTTTATTGTTCAGTTTGCAGTAAAATACTTCATAGATCTTCGGAAGCAAATGTGGGTCCGGGGACTCCCTGGGTGTAAGGTGGTTTAGTAATGCATAGTTGTCAGCCAGATGTCTGGGCTTACAGAGCTGGGCATCTGGAATTGTCGGATCTTCACCCAGTCTTCTGAGTCTTGAAACTTGTCTGGGTCCCACCAGAGCATCACTGATAACGAATCATATTTGTGAAATGCTTTACTTTCAGTCAATGAGCAAATTCAGGCAAAATAAGCTTCATCTGAATTTTCTTAAGTAGCTGTAATCAGGACAATAAACAGTACTCCGAAGCAGAGGTTGGCTGGTTTATGGCAATTCTCACCTGGAGGTTTACATGGTTTTGCAAAGGAATAAAGTTCAACTTCCTTCACTTCCCAAACTAAACCAAGGAAAGAGGAAGAGTTTGTCTTGGTTTAAACACCATGTGCAATTCTGACACATTACGAACTGTAAATCTGTGTGGGAAATGTTAACCAAGAATTTAATGAAAGATTTTTCCATTGGTTTTCCTGAATAACTCTCTCTATAAAATACTGTCTTCTGTGTTATTGGTTTTCCAATTGAAGAGTAACAAAAGAATCTGAGTTCATAAGCAGATATTTAAAGCTGATGACTTTCAGAGCAAATGCTTTGAGCTTAAGAGCTGTGTGAAGATCGTTAGGTCATGTCCACTCAAAGCCCAAGGAGTATTTCCGGAGGTAGGTCTCAGTTCAGTGAACCGTCTAAGTGCATATTTAACTCTACGCATGCACCTAGTCCCATTTTAAGATGATCATGTGCTTGAATACTTACCAGAATCATTGTTTTAGATGAGTGGCTTTCAACCTTTTTTAACAGGTATCATCCCTAAAATTCTTTCTGTTTTCCCTGTCCAACAGATCATTGACAGCAGGCTTGTTTTCTGTTTCCAGCAGACCCATCTGGAGGTATTCACAGCCGTTGGTTCCCAATAGAAAAGCCCTGTTCATTAAAGAAACTCAAATCCTACTGCTTTGTTTGTGAGAATGATCTACTTCTGGCTTACTGAACTTTGTCTCCAAACCAGTCTACTTCTCTTCCCACAGCCCTTCCTACTGCTTTCCAGAAGTAACCTGTTCCTTTTTTTACCAAACTGATGCTAGTTGTAAACCTTTTAAGCCAGGTGGCACAGATATCATCAAAAGTTCAGCAGGCTCTGAAAGCTGGATGAGAGTGCTTATAGAATCATGGAATCGTTTAGGTTGGAAAAAACCTTTAAGATCGTCAAGTCCAACCATTAACCTAGCACTGCCAAGCCCACCACTAAACCATGTCCCTAGTGCCACATCTACATGTATTTTAAATACCTAGAGGGATGGTGACTCAACCACTTCCCCGGGCAGCCTGTTCCAATGCTTGACAGCCCTTTGGGTGAAGAAATTTTTCCTAATATCCAATCTAAACCTCCCCTGCCGCAACTTGAGGCCATTTCCTCTCGTCGTATCTCCAGCCACCTGACAGAAGAGACCAGCCCCCACCTCACACCAACCCCCCTTCAGGTAGTTGTAGGGAGCGATAAGGTCTCCCCTCAGCCTCCTCTTCTCTAAACTAGACAGCCCCAGCTCCCTCAGCTGCTCCTCGTAAGACTTGTGCTCCAGGCCCCTCACCAACTTGGTTGCCCTTCTCTGGACATGCTCCAGCACCTCCATGTCTTTCCTGTAGTGAGGGGCCCAAAACTGAACACAGGACTTGAGGTGCGGCCTCACCAGTGCCGAGTACTGGGGAACAATCACTTCCCTAAATGCAATAGTAGTACACAAAGCTTTCAATTGTATGAATAGATGTTTGCTTAAAAGGCCTTTAAATAGATTCTTCCCCTTGGAGGAAAAGAGATGTGTAACATTTAATAATAAAAATAGCATTTCTTCCCATAGCCTGAAATGGCATGGAAGGAGGTAATCATGTTTTGTATGGCAAAGCATTTTTCTAAATGGCATGTTTATGCCTTTCTAGTATTGTGGCTGCGATTGGCTGCTGGGCCTATTTGCATGTGCTAAATTGCAGTCCTGGGGATCTGTGAAAACAACCCAGCAAAGCCAATCTCAGCTGGGAGCATGGAAGCTGCTGCTAATTTTGTGATGAGCCACCCACAGGCCCAGTGTGAGTCATTATCATTGTTTTGTTTTCCAGAAGTCGGCACTGAATGCTTCCAGGATCCAAAGTATGGATTATCTCTGGAATTGTATTTATTCCCTCATAGCTTTGTTTGTTACAGATAAGAGGAAAGAATAGGGAAAAAATCCATTCTAAAAACCATGAAATAATTAATTGTTTCCTTATTAGTGTCTTCTTCCTGCTTTAATGTGCATTCACAGCCATTTGTTCATTTGAAAACTCACTTGTGCGTAGCCCGGCAATCACGCTGCTCGGTCCTAATCAGCTTGCTTTGTGCCACTGAGGGGATGGGTGGCCAACAGTTAAGTACAGTGAGACGAAGCGACTTGACTGAAGTCATTGCTTGGCTCTGGCAGAGCTGAGATGGGGAGTTTCTGCTCTCTGTTCTTGTATGTGTCCCACTAGTTTCTCAGTGAGTCTTTTTATAAAGCCACAGCTGTGCATGGGACCAGCTGGGGCATCCGTTTGCTGTAGGTCAAGAGTCTTTCATGTGAGAAATGCACTGGCCTTATCCCCAGGGTCATAGACCTGATACCCACTTGCTGAGGTTGCTGGTCTTCCTGGAGATAGAACAAGGGGTTGAGAGAACAAGAAAATCCCCTGCCCTCTGCTGGGATTGTGGCAAACATAGTCAATTTGGTCCTGGTTTTTAGCCCTTCTTCCAGGGTGTCTTCTCAAACAGACTTATTTGGTGTGCCACTGACCGTGCAAGTGTACCTGCAGGGACTGTGGGCAGGATGCAGATGAAATGCTGGGTCCTTCAGGGAAAAGGTCTAAGAGTAGGAAAATGCATGCGTGTGGGCATTCAGAAGCATAGAGAAGCATTTTAAATGCAAAACGTGGACACACAGTGGGTGGAAAAGACATGGACAGTGTGGGAGAGCTACATGAGCATGGGAGTGGAATAAGGAGCTGAGAGCACCAAGGAAGAGGAATGGAGAAGGGGGGACTTTTAATGAAACTGGCTTAAAAAGTGTAGCTAGACATGCTGCACTTTCTTTGTGGATGAAAGTACCCAAATGGCGCTCCCTTCTCTGCCTTAGTCTAGTGAGTTTTCGGGTTAGGGAATTCTGCTGGGAGGACCCAAACTATGCTAGGAGGGAGGGACAGGCCATAGCAGTCTTCCTTATGGGGCTTGACGTAGAGCTGGGCATACTTAAACAGAGCATTCAAACTGGAAAAGCACAAGGATCCAAAGTGTCCATGATGCTCCCACAGTGACAATACTCAAGTGTCTCTATGATGTTGGTGTGTCTACATATGACCACTGGAAGGGGATTGCCAAGTCCTCCAGGCTGCAAATTCCTTCTCAAGTTCTGGATTTCCTCCTTTGTGGCAATGTGAAATGAAAACCAAACCAAACAAAATAATAATGATTATACTGCTGGTGGGACTGGGCAGCCAACGTGCTGCCACTGCTTTTCTGAGTTCCTGTGACTTACTGTTGCTATTGCTTATTTTCTTCCATAGTTGTTTTTTGCTGGTGGAAACAGAAGCTTTTAATTTTATATGTGGATAGCCCTGACAGGAGCATGCATGCCATGGGCTTTTATAAACAAAACCAAGTAGCAGTCAGAGCATCTTTAAGTGTATCTGACCCTATATGGAATCGCAGCACTGAAAGTCAAGCACAGACCCTAACGGTCTGGGGACACCTTCCTATGTCCCAGTGCACAGTGCTCTCCTTGCTCCCATCTCTATGTGCCCAAGCCCTTTACTTACCTGCTTCTTGAGTTTAGAAATAGCTTAGGGATATTCTAGGTGGTGTATTGGTGAGGCTGGAGGAACTCTTAGGTGTTGCTTTTGAAAGGCTGATTTCCCCAGGTATTTATGTTCTGTGCAAGCAGGATATAATCTTTGTAAATATTCGGTTGGTCAATCAGACAAATATGTATATAAATATTCACGTATGGTTTAACGTACTGCAGCTGTGCTAGGGTGTTCCTCTCTAATAACTGGGATTTACCGGTTATGGATAAGACAAAGAAACTCAGTTTGCTTTTTCCTCTGTTTCTGCATTTGCTGGAGTTTCTGTGATGAACCCTTTACTGTTCTCACCCTTAACCTGAAGAGGCAGTTCCGGGGATATAATTCATGTCTCCCAGCCACTTGCAGGCTGCTCAGCACGTGAAATGCACCTTCCCTGCCTCCACCTCGCCCGGTAAATGGCTGGCACACATCTTACAACATCTTGCTGGAGATCTGTTACTGCCCTGCAGCTCATTCACAGCACCTTGGCCAAGAAGGTGACGAGAATTTGGTTTTTAGGGTTGGTTTGGGGCTTTTTTTGAGCTTAGAAAAGGTCAATTAGAGCAATCAAATTTTTTCAGATGATATGTGAAGCATGAATAAAAAGCACAGTTAAGTGGGAGCATGTCCTTTTCTGAGGAAACACTTTAGTGAATGAATTTTGCACTTGTTTGGCATCCCTGGCAAGTGGTGGGTCTTGCTGAGAGCACTGCCATGACAGCTTCTCTCCTGCCCATCCACAGCCTGTGCCCTTTGGGTCAATACTTCTCTGTCTAACGTGCTGGCTGGCAAGGCAAGCTCTCCCCTCAGTGAGGGGTGCTCCAACCTCCTAGAGAAGGTCAGGAAACACTGGTTCTGTATGGTAGTCTGCTAAATATAAAAACACTCAAAACAGAGGCTTTCTTTTTCAGTAGTGGAAAAAAACCCCACCAAACTGGAAGAAAGATCCAGACAGGCACACTGCTTTGTGGAATAGCCAAGGGTGCCTCTTGGGGACTGTGCTAGGGGCTGTACTGGCACAAGGTGGCCCCTGCAGTGTGGGGAGAGCTCATTGCCTATGTACATGTCCACTGAGGAAAAAGGGGTTTAATACGAAAATCCTGTTTTGACAAGGGCCTGGCAGGGTGCAGAGAGAGAAATGCAGATCCCTGAAGTGTGCTGGAAAGGCTGGTGTGGGTCTGACACCCACCCAGAGCAGGGAGGAGGGGCTGGGTGCATCCCCCTTGCTCAGCCTGGAGGTGTCACTTCTCTTTCTCTCCTGTCCCCCTGCTCACTCGGGTGAGCTCCAAATTTGGTGCAGGTCTCAAACTCACTACCCTTTCCCTGCTGCTTCGTTGCTCCCAGGCTGTAGAAGAGGAAGACAGTACAGTGCTGGGGAAGAGAGAAAGGCATCACGTCTCTATTATTTATGGGAATGTTCATTTGGCTGGTAAAACACTGCTGGGATTAAACGTTAGAGAGGAAAGATGTGCTTGCTACTCAGTGAGCACATGTTGCCCCACTAACTGCCAAGGGATAGTCTTCTGTTTGAGCACTTTTATAATCTCTTTTTAAGCCTTGAGACCAGGAGCCAGTGTGTCTTACTGCCTATTTCAGCTTCACTTTATCCACAGCACAGTTGTGTTATAGAGCCAGATCTTCACTGGGTTTAATATAGACTGGAAAGGATTATTTGGCAAAAAAGAAGCCTCTCTGAAAGAAGTCACCAAAAAAGACATATGAAGGCAGCATCAATTAACAGAAAAATATGAGAGCAATTAAACTGGGACAGAATAAAGTGTCCATCTAGCCCAGTAGTCTTTCTCCATCCACGTTAAACAGATGGAAAAAAGTAAGAAAACAGCAATATGATGTGCCCCCCAAATGCTCTCCCAGCTGCTAGCTATTTTCAGCTCAGAAAATTTTCTGAGTCAGACATGGTTCAATGTACTTAGAAATTCTCAGTGGATTTCTCTTCCATGTACTTGACCAGAATCCCCTTGAGTTCACGTACATTTTTAGCATCATAGTGTCCTGTGGAAAGGATTTCCCCAGACCTGTTGCATGAAGAAGCTCCTCCTTTCCTTTGTTTTGAACTTGATTCCTGCTAGCTTGGGTTGATGCTTTCCTGAGACCTAGTACAGAACGAGCTAGTGTATAACAGATCCTATGCTCCTCTCATGCTATTTGTGATTTCATGGACCTCAAGCATACCCCTGCTAAGCTCTCTCTCTTACAATCTGAAGAGCCTTTGATCTTCTTTGTTGCCTTTCACTAAACCATTCCCAGTTCTAGTAAGTGCTTGTTGCAATGAGAGGAGCACAACAGCACTCACAAACTATAGCTCAAATATTGCAGGGGTAAATGAGAAAAATTAATTGAATATGCTTCTTTCTATTTTTTTTTTTCCCTTAAATGATTTTCTGATTCTTGTGCATGGAAGGGAAATACTCTCGGGTTTACTGGTGGCTCAGGTTTACTGTTTGTGTTCTTCCCTGTGACTTCTCCCCTCCCTGTGGCTGTCAGCTCCATGCCCAGCTCTCCAGCAGAGGCTGAACTAGAACTGAAGGGGAAAGTGGTTGCACCGTCAAACAGCCCATCTCTGAATTACAGTTCCATCAAAACGCTCAAGTAGACATCTCACACAAACCAGTTTGCCACGGAGGAGAACTGAATCCTAGATAAATCCAAGTCGCCATGATTGCCTAAGTTCAGTGTGTCCTCCAGAATGAGAAGTCTCTTTTTAAAGAGCAGGAGTACCTGAACCAGACTGGCCTTCTTGGCATGCCATGTGCAGTGGCACCGACCTCCCCATCCTCACCTGGCAGTGCCAGCTGACAAAAGCAGCTCTTCCATTCTTTTCCTGAGGCCACAGGCAGGCATCTCACTCCTTCGTTCCTTCTCTTGCCTCAAGCACCAAGAAAAACAAGGCATTTATCTGCTTTGCTTTCATTTACAATGGACCGGATGGGACCCTGCTCCCATCCTCAGGGGCTCACAAACAGTGGGGTCAGTCCAGCTGGAGAGGTGGTAGTTGTCATGTGGGGTGCAGAAGGGAGAGCAGGCTGGTGAATAGGCTATTATGGCCAAATGATGAGTTTCTGTAGCTGTCAGTCCCTGTGAGCCTGTGATTAAACTGGTATCTCAAGCTGCGTGTGGACACAGCTGCAGTCAGCCGTTCAGCCACGTCAGGAGATGAGGATGGCTGTGCTGAAAGCTCTGTGTGTGACGAAGCATAGGAGATCACCTTGAGACACGGTTTTATCTTTTGGATGCTTTGAACTCCATTCTGCCTGACGAGCTGCGGTGGCGGTCGGCTGCCCATAGACCAGAGCAAGAGTGGGGGAGCAGGTTCCGTGCTGATGCGAGATGGTGGGGTGAGATGCTGCCCCTCCTGTGCACATCTCTGCAGCTGATCTGGGCTTGCCCTGCAGCCAGAGGAGAGGAACCAGAATATCTGCGGTACAACTGAGCTCCTTTGTAGTACACATCTCCTGCATGGTGTGATGAGCTGCAGCTTAAACCCCATTGATTGTATTGACAAGATCTCCATCGAGTGTGAGGGAAGCCAGGGAGAGTTGCTCAGTCTGACATTTAGGCTGTGGGTGTCTGCACGTAACTCCACCCTGGGTGCCACCACACCTCCTTCTGGCTTGTTCCCCTATCTGTACGATGGAGATGATACTGCCTTCTTTGCAAGGTAGCTGTGGGACTAACCCAGGACCTGTATGGACCACTGAAGAACTGTGAGTTTGAAAGTAGTGTAATATTACTCCATCTGGACACTGGAACTGGGGGAATGGGATTTTAGGTATTTAGCAGAAGATGCACCGTGAGAATTTTAGAGTACAGTTGAGATTCCTCATTTGTGCTTTAAGAGGCATTTGAGACTCCCAGCCATTCAGTAAGTTCCCATTAAAATCCCATGCATTATAAATTTCTCATGTAAAAGTATCTAAGGTTCAGTAGCAGTGCAGCTTGCTAGGGAGAATATGTTGGCTGCCTGTTAAAAGAAACAGATGAAGGCAATTGCTTTCTAAGGGTTAAGTGTGACCTGTAAGCCAAGGCCTGCAGGGTTAGCAAGTGGCCAGCCAGCAGCTGGGATAGCGCAATGATGGACGTGTGGATAACAAATGCCCTGTCCTTCCATCCCTCCAAAGAGAGCCTTGCTCACTGAAGGTTTCTAACACTGAATCAGCAACAGCACTGATTTTAAAGTGCTCAGAGTTACAGCTTCTGCACACTAAATGTTAATGGAAATGTCTCAGGAGGCAGATTTCAGAGAAAACAGGGTTTTCTCTGTTGTTTGAGGCTTACTTATCCTCTATATCACCTGCAGCAGTGTGCTAACGCATGGGCAAAGTGGGCTGTGACCTCAATCAGCTAGTTAATTTTAAGCCCGTGCTTAAGTGATTTGCTAAAACTGTGCTTATTCAGAGAAGGAAAGCAGACCGTATTTTCATTGCTCAAGATAGGTGAATTATAACATATAAGTGATTTTAATGATGAAAGGGTAAACTGCACTTTGAAACAACTACTTAAATTTCCATAAAGAATATTAGTAGCAGTCAGGATGTCAGATGGTAGATAGTCATGTTTATACTTCGATAATAGCCCCTTCAAAGTTACTTGAAACACTCTATTGTGCATTTACATTTTTATCTCTGTATTTTTAAGATGAGAGGAGCTCATTAAACCGAAGTCTTTTTATGGCTCGTGTCAATAGAAAATGTTCTTTTAAAATGTTCAGAAGGAATTGGTTACAGAAGCGTGGGAAAGATAGGGAAGAGATTGTTTTCCTTTCATGTTCCGTATATTCTTCGTCCTTTTGCTTTTTGATGACTAAACTGTTCTGTATTTGCGATTGAAAACTGTTGATTGGAAACTCTTGCAAGAGTAACACAAGTGGGGCTTGATTTTGAAAAATGCATTCGTGATTGTTTGCCTAATCTGTGTGTGCAATTAGCGTGATTGCCACTGGAAATGGCCATCTGAGAACAAACTTTTGGAGATTTCTCTCTTCTTCTGATCTGTTTTCTCTCACTTCTTCTTAAGGTGCCAGCTTCTATGATGTCTAAATATTAACCACAGAGGTTTAATTTGGTAATAAGTTTATTGATCTCCTTTCATCTCTTACGTCTCCACTTTCAAATGTTTGTTAAAAGGCTGAGGATGATTATTCCCTTCTGCTTCCTTCTCAAGTCCACTTGACGCAACGTAAGAGGTTCTTTCATCTAAGTGGTTGATCTTGCTATTTAGAGAGTCAGATCCCACCGGGGATGGCCATAATAATATTTAAGCAGTTTCCAGGCACACACAAAGGATTATGGCTCTCATCTGTCAAATCTCTCACTCCCTCCTGAGGAGACCTGTGCATGCAAGGGACATTTATTGGTGACAAGGTGGGATTTTTTGTTTTGTTTTGTTTTAAATATGTGATAAATTAAAAAAGTAAGATAGATGAGTCTCCAGAGTATTCTCGTCAGGGAGGCCAAGAAATGTAGTTCAGGTTAGGGATTTGCAGGGCACATTCAATCTTTGAGCTGACTTAGAGGTTGTTCTTGTAGGAGCATGGTACCAAGGCTGCAGTTCCTCAGTGGCTTCACTGCAGTGCAAGAGAGGGGGACAAGCCTGTGTTCCCATCATCTGCCAGCACATACCCTTATTCCCTCCCTATGCTGATGCTAGTACTGGGGGGTAAGCCAGAGCAGGAAACTAGCTCCCCCCCCCGCCCCTTATTTTTTTTTTTATTATTATTTTTGGCAAGGTTAGTTTTCAATCAAATCAGCCTTACCTGAGTCGTCATGTGGCCACACAAGCACTGCTGCCATTGGGAGGGAAGCAGCAGGAAAGGTGTAGCAGGAGGCAGGGAGAGGAATGGGTGGAATTGCCCCTGCTAGCAGCTACCCACACTTATCTGGGTTTGAAGCGATGGGGTACTGCCCCCCTCCTGGTGACATTTGCATCATGTTCATTGCTCCTGAAATTTTCTCCATCCCAAGATACAACTAAGTCAAATTGAAAGATTAGGTGCCCCTCCCATTTTGGGATGTGACTCAGACCTATAGTTGCAGAGGTGGGAGAGCCATGGCAGTTCTGCAGAAGACAAATATTCCCTGGATCATTAATCACGGGATGGAGAGCACACTGGCTGATTGCTTATTGGCTGTGGTCTTTCATTAAGAGTAAACTCAATTTTCCCAGTATCGACAGCTGCCTGATGGAGGGGCCGTGCTATGTGGCAGGCACTGAACTGCCAAAAGCAAACACCCAGATATAGCCATATGTCAAGAATGATACCAGCAGTGTATTTCCTTCTTTTCTTCTGTTCTCTCTCTCCTTGTTGAGAAGAAACAACTTCGAGGGATGAGATGTTAAATATGCTAATCCTGGCCTGTCTGCTAGCTAGGAAATGCTGGGACGTTAATGTACTTTAAGTGGGGAAGCTGGTTCTTGTTTGTCCTTGCTCATTCCTGGTCTGGGTTGGGACTGATTTAATTATAGAAATGTAGCACCATTGTCAGAAGGTCCTACAAGCCAAATAAAACGTTCGTTTTCTTCCTGCCCAGTCCTTCTGATCCTTCCCAAAGCACAAATATTTATTGTGCTGTGAGGAAGAACTTTGGAAAGAAACAAGCAGAGCATGTTTTGCCAGGGAGCATCAGTTGCTGCTGGCCCCAGCACTGCTCTTCCCCCTGCCCTGTCCAACCAAGGGCCCTGTTCATCAGCACAGCTCGCTCGAGCATCTTCTCTCCTCATACTGAGAGCTGCTCCAGGCCCTTTCAAACGTATAATTATAGACGTGAAAAAATAAACTTGTTCTTATTCAGCACCTGATAAAATGGTGACTCAGCCATTTTCATTTTGCATTGGAAATGCAAGTTCTCGCGCATTCAGAGTGCTCACCAGCGTGCCGTCTGAATCTTAAAAGGAGCTGTGTCTGCCCACTGGAAGGGCAAAATGGTTACAAATGCAGAAGGCCACATGGAGGCTTTCATAAGTAACTTCATTTGGCCACATGATGAAGCAAACCAAGGTCAGTTACTTGTCTCTGCACTTACCTGTCTCTGCACTTACCTGTCTCTGCACTTACCCTTGCAATGTAGTTATCTCAGCAAGACCCTGACTTGCACCTAGCAGTGGGCTATGGAGATTTTATCTTCATACATTTATCCATTCCTGATAGTGAGGATAAATATCCCACCCTTGATATCGGACAGCCTGCAGTGGGTTTTGCCAGGCAGACCCCTGCTAAAGGGATCTATATTCTGCCAGCTATGCAGGAGAGCAAAGCAACTTAGTGTGTGCAGGGAAACACAGCAAAAGTTGATAACTCGCAGCCCCTGACTGTACCCACTAGACAGCACTTGTGCAGTACTTTTGTCTTGGCAGGAGAGAGCACAGCCCAAGCCGTGGGAGGTCTGAAGAGCATCTACACTCCTGGGTGATCTTCTGGGCAGTGGGACTCCTACCACTGCAATGTCATGCTTCAAAGAAAGATGCCACATAAAACAGAAGAGCAGGAAGAAGTCTTGGAGAAGGCAATTCCTGGCTTGTCCCTGCAGACAGCTTCATCCAGACTTCTGGAGGATTTACTTAAGCCAAACCTGCACACAGCCTGTGGGGCTTCATTTAGGACTGCCTATGTGCAGCTGCGTGATCTTTTGTTGCATTGGCTATCAGGTTAAACACACAGGAACAAAAGAGAGGATTGAACCAGGCCAACCTGGCAGCTAGGAGCTCTCTGGCCACTGGGGCTGCACGTTCAGCCCAGCGTTTGAGACAAATAGCGGAGCAAAGACACCTGATTAGGTTTAGGATGGCCCTTGTGAACAGGGTGATGACACCATGCTCCTAAAATAAAGACGTTTCTGTACTGTGTCAGGAGATCCCTGGTATACAAGCTGGAAGCAAGGTACGTGCTGAGAGGCATAAATCTTTCTAACCAGCTTCAGCTGAGTTATTTTTAAGCTCAGGGCAGGCAGTGCTATGAATCCCATCCCATTAGGGCTGGAGGAGTGTCAGCCAGCAAGATGGTCTCTCTGGAGCATGTGTCCCCTCTTCCTCCTGCCCACATGCCCTGTGCCATGCAAAGAAAGTCCCTGGGCCATGACAAGACTGAAAGGATAACAGGGGCAGTAACTGAAGCAGCCGTGCCCTATCTCTGCCAGGCTTTGTGAGGGAGGGCTTGAAAGTCCTCACGGTAAGCTAGGTAGGTACAGCACGTTATTTGATTTTGGTTTAGAATTAATTCATTAAATGGTATTTTATTGAATGCCTCTAGAGCAGCCAGAGTTGTAGGATAAATATCTATATAGAACAGGTGCTGGGTTAAGAAAAGATGCAACAGATGTACAAATACATGGGTTTGCCCTTGCTTCTACCTGAAGGACCATGAGGACTTGACTCGATGATCTTATGGGTCCCTTCCAACTCAATATTCTATGATTCTATGACTTTTCTGGAATCAATTACTCCTTATACCCCTTCTGGACATGAGGCTTTTTTATGTTTTCATATAATTCAGGAAACAAATGCATTCATGAGGCAAAAACCAAGTCCGTACCTGCTTCTCCTCCATCTTGTACCCAACCTGTGCCCAAACGCAGCACCTCCTGGCAGCTTTTCACAGTTATATACTGAACTGAACCCAAACTGGTGGCTAGTCCCTCTTTCTCCAAGCATTTGCACTTGCATCAAATGCTGATGTAGCTGAGTAAACAGGACCCCTCATGGGAAGCACTGTAACATCTCTGAACATGAGCCAAAATCCTTTAATCATAAAGAGATAATCCACTAAGTAATTTGAGCCCAGCAGTCTACTGGGCATGGGGGATGCTTTCTGGCTTTGCTCCCAAAGATTCAAAAAGTTCTCTAGAAACTGCTACCCTAGTGAAGGGAACAGAGGGAGAGCCAGTAGAAGACGACATTTGGACTTGGAGTTTTGTTTTTTTCCCATGATAATGTAACTTGCTAAGTAAAAAAAAAAATAATAATCTTGCTTTGTTTTTTTTTTTTAGTCTGTTGGGGAAAAGTTGACATTTCTTGTAGAAAGAAGGATCTTTCCATGGGATATTGCCTACATCTAATTCTCCTCTGACAAAATGTGGGTGCGTTTTTACTGATGAAAAAGTCTTTCCCTAAGTGTTCAAGGATGTGCTTTACAATTCATACTATGTCATGAAATGGCAGGTGAGCGTGTGTGTATTTGTGCATGTGTCCCCACTGCCTGTAGTGCCTGGGATGAGCTCTCACCGGCTGTGTCGTAAGCCCAGTAGCATCAGCAGAAATGCCTCCCCAGCTTGGGCGGGGGGGGGGATATATTTTGGAAGTGCAGGAGCCCAGGATATCTGCCATGCGGTCCAGTCCAGGTTAATGGCATGCAGGTGATCTGTCACTGTGGCTCGTGTGACATGGAGCTACAATAACTCTGTTGCTTTGGCCCTGGTGATTGAACACAGAGTTTTGTCCTTGTTTCTGGGAAGTCAGGTGGGGCTCACAGCGTGTGATCCAGCAGCAGGTGGGATGTCCCTGGTCCCTCTACAGACATCTCGGGTTGTCATGTGGACCTGCCCTACACAGCAGTTCAAAGGAGGTTTCTGCTTTTGTAGGGCCTAGCAGGAACTTTGCAGGCAGCCTTGCAGGAAAACTACATTTCAGCAGGACAGCTGTGTCCTTTGAATGGCTTACAGGGTGGAGGAGAAGTTTGTCGGTGGCCCAGCAGCAGGATGTTTGTCAGACCTACAGTTCTTTGCAACTGTCTGGAGTCCCTTAAACTGCTGACAAGAGGCTGATATGGGAGAAGGGATAGAGACTTGGGATGGTGCTACGGTGGGGTAGGGCCTCCCTTGACCCTGAGCATTGCTGCAGTCCTGTTAGGAGAGCAGCACGTGTTTGTCAGCAGGGACCTAAGGGCTACCTGGGGGTAATCGTGCCTCTTGGTTACAAGACAGTCCTTGCTGTTGCCCTCTGTCAGAAGGGTGGAGGCAGTTGCGGTGGTCGTACCTCTTTCTGTGGAAGGTTTTTGTGTTATGCTGCTTTGGGTGATCTTAGGTCAGCAGTGACAGCCTCCTTGGAGGCTCTGTCCCTGAGATCTAACCAGCCCCTCATGGTGCAGAGCTGGGACCTTCAGCCTAGGACTCTGTCACCTCTGTCCCCTCCTTGGTTGAGTCGCCTTTGTGAGTAACATCTCACGATGATGCTGTCTCCTGGAGTGTCCATTAACAATCGCTGGACTCGTTTCTCTCCCCATCTTTCTTGTAGTAGTAGTCCTTTTTTTCTTTTTTTTTTTCCTTTAGGATGTTTGCACTGAATTTGGGGAAGTGCAGAGCAGAGATTTGCATAATTTGCTTTAATCTAGCTAGGTCCGACAGCAATAGTAGTATTGATGTGTTCGTCACATAAGCACATACCCAGAATAGCCAGTGTGCTGGCATAAGTTATGCTGCAGCTCAAGCATTTTATTTCTTCTGCTGTTTTTATTATCCAGGATAAATAGGTTATAGTTAGATGTGCCTACCAATATCTCAAATACACCTTCGGTTCCTTTCAGTAACACTCTACCTCTGACCCATCCTCCATGGGACTTTCCCGTTAAACTTATATCTCATAAGAAGCATCAGGATTATTCTTGTCTTGGACCATAGTATTCTTCCAGTTAATGTGATCATCCCCAGAATAGAAAAATTTTAAGCAACCAGCTATTTTCAGCCAAGCCCCTGACGTGCCCAGCTTCTACCACTTGAAGTGAATGTCACATATTTTCACTTCTTTGACAGAAAAGCATGGCCGGATTCTTTTCTAAAAAAATATTCTTAACTTTGTGGCTATTGTTTCTTCTCTACTGGATTTCAATTTCTACTTATTCTTGAAACTAGCAAGAGATACATATCCAAATCTGCTAGATAGTTTTTCAAACTATAACTTAGTTTAGACACATGTATGTGCCTTTTATTTTAATGATAACCCTCAGCAAGCTTGAAAATCAGTCATATGGACTGATAGCTATTCCTGGAGGCATCCATAGCCTTAAAATATCAGCCCATGTTTCTGTCTTTTATTTCCTTGGGTTTTTTTGTCTGTACAGTAATATTCATAGTGAAGCAAAATAAGGAACTGAAAAGAGCATTTTTATGTAATTTGTGATACCTGTTAAAGTGCTTTGCATGGTTATCTGAATGAATCAGTTGTGCAAAATTCTGTGTTCGTTCTGCTTTTTCTGACACTCTGCAAATATCTACATAATCGATGTAGGGAACCAAAGTAAGTACAATATAGGAGCAGAGATACAGATGGGGAATATCTGCTGTGAATTCCTGTGATGGTCAGGAAAGAGGAGGCCATCAAGCCAGTTTTGAAGAATGTCCTGTCAGAGCTGGACTGAACTTGAATGTGTCCTGGTACATTTCCATAACGAAGCAAAAAATCCTGCAGCGAGGCAGACTGATCGAACCCTGCCGACGGCTTGCTCAGCCCGCGCGGGAGCAGCCTCCGCATCTCCTGTCTGCAAACTGGGTTTGATCAGGGTGTGAGCAGCCATGGCTTTAAAATGTTCCTTGCCATATGTTATAGTGCTACTTGTGTTCGCCAGCCTAACTTGCAGCTGTGCGTGACACAAAATCTGAGTCCAAAATCCGCGTGCCGGGCAGAACATGGGATCCTTTTCTGTCTGCTCTCCAAACCACTCGTCGCGTGCTTTTTGCCTTTTTGTAGTTTTCAGTTTTTCACCACCTGCAAGTCACTGGTGTTTTCTAAAGGCTGGAAAGAAAAAAAAACCAAACCAACCACCTTCTGATTGCAGTCTGTACTGAGGCTGCTGGCACCACGCAGGCCCACTGTGGGCATTAAGGCTAATGTCGCCCACGCCATTACCCAGCCGGGAGGCAGCTGCTGGCAGGGAGAGCCGCTTTCTGCAGAAGCAGGGAAGGGCTGAGGCTTCTCAGTGCACAGATGCTTTCTGCGAACATATGCTTAATTAAGAGGCAAACTCGCTGCCTGCTCTGCGGCATGGGTATCTAGGCTCCTTTCAGACAGGTATTTGCTTTGCCGGGTGCTTGTGCTTTTTTAAGGGGTCTGAAAACGCTGGTGGTTGCGTTTGTGCAGCCGCGCTTCAAACCCCACGCGTCAGGTGCTGTTAGCACGCCGAGCTGCCAGCTTCATTAAGGTAATTGCGCCCAAGGCCTTTCCTTCCTTCTCCTGGCTTAATGAGGAGCCAGAGCATCCCCTTGATGCCTCCCTGTGGCTGCTTGGCTGCACGGCTTCAGGGAGCTGCAGGAAGGTGGGAACTGGGACCAGTTTGCCCTCTGCCCCTACAGCCATCACCTACAAAGCCCAACACAGGGAAGGGAAAGATGAGCTCCTAAGAGCACGTTTTGTTGCTTAGACAAGTATCTTGGCTTCTGAAACTGCAAAGAAATTCGTGGCTCCCTTTGGAACGCTCACCCCTATTAAAAAGCTGGGCAGGTTTGGAACCCCTCATCAGCCCTTCCCTAAGCCTCGGTCTCTCAATCAGCGGCCAAATCCCCGGCGGAGCTGGCAGCTGCGGCAGACCCAGCAGGGATAAACGGGCCATGCACTTTGCAGCGCGTTGGTGGCACGGCACGGCGGCAGGGACAGCTTAACCCTCTTTTGCAGAACGGGTGCAGCAATGGCAGCTGGCGGGTGGCTGAGAGCCCCCTCTCCCTGGGGGGGGGACAGCCTGAAAATGGGCACGTGGCTCGGGGAGCTCCAAATACCCGTGCTTAAACAGAAGTCGCTTAACGTGTCTGCCAAGCCCGGCCTGTTTTCTTTCTCTCCACTGTTCTCCCCGCACCCGTCACAGGAATGCCTTTTCCACAGGGAAATGCATTTTCTGTGCCCAGTTTGTGATGCGTGTGACATCTTCAGTGAAAAATGAACATTTCTCCTGCAGCGTTTTCAGGTTTCTGCATCCCAAGAGGAGGTAATGAATGGGGATTTCAACCTGCAGCCCCAGGATGTCTCACTAGGGAGTTCAGGGAACACCTGCAGAAATGCACATCCGTGCCCCAAACACGGAGCCGCGTTCTTGTGCCCGGCAGGTTTCCAGCCTTTTCATTCATTAAAGATGATCCAGGATGAAGACAATTAATTATTCACTAAGAGTCATTTTGAATTTTCACTGGCTGCAAGAGGTGCCTGTGGGACCACAGGAAAACAAGCATGGCAGCGAGGCACGGGCTTGCTCCACGCTGGCACGCTGGGTCAGAGCCCCCCACGAGCCTGCCAGACCAGTACCCTACTCCCCAGGGCCAGGCAGGCAGGCACTGGGGGGGTTGAAGCACCGTGCCAGCCTGTCATGAGCTGGCAGAGGCAATGACAGTAGAGTGTGAACCCTTCAGGGACCCCAGGAGCCTACTTGGGTTGCTATGCTGTGTTGCAAAAAGCAAAGCTGTCCCGGACCCGTGTTTTTCCAGCTGTGCAGACACCCAGAGGAACCAGGGGCTTACTGTACTGCAGGACACATTTTTCCCTGCTGTGAGACAGAAACCACCAGCTCAGGTACTGCCAGGTGAGAGGAGGGAAGGGAAGCCCACAGCCAGCTTGTATTAAAGGATGTGATAAAGATACCACTGTGGTTCATACCTGAATGAGTTTTAGGCCAGGGGCTGAGAGCAATACTAGCCCACGAGGCTATGCTGAGCTGCAGGCTGCGTGCCGGAGTTGCTGCCGGCACCGTGTCTGCCTGCGCCAGACTCAACAGCGCGAGAAACGTGAGCGGGGCTCGGCTCGCTCCTGGCAGCCCCTCTGTAAGGCCAGGGTGACTCTCCAGATTTCAGCGTAAGTAGGAGAGGCGTTTGCACCTCCTTCGCTTTCGGTGGGGCATTATGTGCCTGAGCCAGGGTTCTGCTCAAGCAAAAGTGGCTGCACTTAACTGCTGTTCACGTTGGTGTAACAGCCATTGGCTGGGAAGTCTTTGTAATTACTTAGCACCAAGAAAACTGGAAGAATCTTATAGAATGAAATATCTCATAGAAACCCTGATTACTTCCCTAAGCAGAAAGCTAACAAGGTAGAGCACTAGCTGTGTTCTTTTCAGGTCATTTTATTCCAAATTGAGTTAATCTTATACCTGTGCTGTGCCCAGGGCTGTGCTGCAGGTACCCAGGAGGCTGTTCTGGCTGTTCTTACACCTTGTTCAAAACAAAATCTACTGGAAAAATTGCTAAGATGAGAGCTCAATGTTAGCCCACCGAGACTTTGCAGCATCCTGCATGTACTTATTATTTGCTATGATCAATGACACTGCAAAGGCTGTGTCCCAGGGTAGGAAATGCCTAATTGTATAAACAGGCTATACTGGGAAGGAAAACAGTACCCAGGAGAGAAAGCAGTGGTGCATTAGAAATAATGGGCTCTATCAGTGTGATTTTGTTGGGCAAGGTAACCTCGAAGATTTATTTAAATAGGCCAGAGATGTGAGTGACTGCTACACTCTCACTTTGTAATACGTTTGCCAGTCAGAGAGCAGCTAGCAGTAAAGCCACTGCTTTTTACAGCGTAAGTTCATTTAAACCATGGCTCTGCAGTACTTGTTCTGTGGTGAGTTAAAGCAATACCTAGCGCATCTCTCTGTGTAGGAGAAATGGGTATTCAGACAGGAATAGCTGCGTTTGTGGCTTTTTTCTGTTCATTTTCTGCAAATTTCGAAGATCTCCTGAAGAACAAATATTGAATAGATCTGTTTCATGAGAAAAAAACTTAGAAGATTTGCCCCTGTGATCTATTCTCAGTTCTTGCTGTGGAGTCAGGATGTGGGACCAAGAGGACTGTGGAAATTTCCTGTTCCCAGGCAAGCAACTAGCCCATAGAGCACAAACCCATTTTATTCTGTTAAAATAGAATATAGTGCTTGACATTAATGCTGCAGTGGAAAGCTGTATGCAGCCTCTTTCCTACGTTAATTTCCTATTTTATAGGACAAATTACAAATGTTGGGCTTGCATGACTGGCAGAGCAAGAACTGCTCAAGGCAACATAAACAACCAGCTATGAATAACAGCGAGCGAGGACTTTCACAACTTGCTTGCAGATAAATGAACAAGCAATACAGCTAAGGCCAAACTAGTTAGCTAATGTTTTTCTTTGTAATGCATGCACCTGCATTACCCTGCAGGTTGTAATATCCGGAGCTGATGTGGTAGTATATCTGTGTGAGTGGTGTCCCTTATTGCTTGGCGGTATACCCAGAGGCACTCACTAGATTTTGCTGGATGTATATTCAGACAGCTAAAGTGCAGAATCTAATCTTCCCAGCTCTCGCCATTTGTATAGGATGACTGTGCTAAAATGGATGGTCAAGGGGCAAAAGCTGCCTCCCTTACTGTAAATTTTGTGTATGAAACAACCGCAGGTCTGGATTTGGACAGCTGCCTTCTGCTTCTGAGTGAGTCCTGGCCTGCAGCGACCAGGCCCAGGCAGGAGGGAAGCAGCGTGTAAGAAACTGTTGTGTACCCCTTATGGGGTAGAAAAAAAGCACTGAAACCCACATGGTGTCTCTGCTTAGCTGTAAAACAAGGCCAAGGTGTTTAATGATGCCTGCTCCAAGGGTCTAGTCACCTTCTGACTCGGCTGCCTGTGGCTTGCTCGAAAATCCCTGTCTCCTTTGCTGTGCTGTCCCCTGGCTGGCCTGGCAGGGACATTGCAGGGTGTTGCTCTGCACTGTTAAATGGGTGATTCGTTCCACCTTGTTGCTGGTTGCATTTTGAGCGGGGAGTGAAGGTGACCTTGGTACGTACTCAGTTTTCTGGAGTCTGTAAAGCAGAGCAAGATCAGTGGAGGCGAGTAGGCATTTCCAGTGTCAGTTATAGACCTTTGCATTTAGCAGCAAGCAACTTAGCATTTGCACTCGGATTTGCTAGGTACAGCGCACAAGGGCTGCATGCTGCGAAGGGGGGAGGCAGTTTAACTTAGTGCTGGGAGGACAACAGATCTGGGGTTTCGTGCAGTGCCAAAAAATTTGGTGGGAAAGAATGAGATTTGAAACAGTCCAAAACTCCAAGAGAAAGACACACGCTCTGTTTCTAACTTGTTAAAAATACTTAGAATAAAGCACCCTGAATAAAAGAATAGGCAAGCGTTTGACTTGCAGAGAAAACCCTTTTCCTTCCTTTCAGTTCTCTCAAGTGTTTTTCAAACTACTACTGTAAAATGGCACAAATCCACCAAATATTCTGGTCAAACCACATGCAGGTGTCTTTTTTTTTAAATGATGAGACAGATCACTTCATTGACCCGTCACCTGCAGCACAGGGCACCTGCTGCCAGACACAGAGCTGCCAAGAGCGCAAAGGCTCCGGAGCCCTGCGTGAGCTGGAAAGGGAAGAGCCAGGCTGAGAACGACGCAAAGCCGTCGCACTGGAACGGGAGCGAGTGGTGGCCCCGGGCAGGCAGAAGAGCCGTGGTATTATTGCTGGAGAAACTCTTGCCTTAGAAAACGGCCGAGGACAGACGGGTCCATCCGGGCAAGGTCTCGAGTGGGTTGCGGAGGGGTTGCCGGCCCGCTGCTGAGCCGTGCCACGGGTGAGCGTGTCCCTGTGAGCACCAGGTGGCAGTGCTGTCGCAGGGAGAGCCGCGGCGGTGGCAGCGGGTCCCGTGTGTCCCCCCCGGTGCCCCTGCAGGCTGGCGGGGCGCTGGGGAAAGTTCTGCTCGGGAAGCGGCCCGGCTTCCCCGCAGCCCTCGCCTGGGATGGGGCTGAGCAACAGCCTCTCCTTTCGCTGAGCTCCAGGGCACGCGTATTTTCCGAGTTGGAGCCGAAACTGTCTTTTTTTCCAGTTGCTGTTCAACAGGAAGCCCCCAGCTTGCAGGGCTCGAGTCCGACAAGTTTTACGTGGGATGTGGCGAAGGTGCTGACGTGCTGCACGCAGCGAACCGGGGCTGCAAATTCCGCCCGGTGGGAAGCGGGGTGGCGAGGTGCCTCGGCTCTGCCCCGGCTAGACCCGCGGGACCGGCGTGGATGCCTCATTTCCCCTCCTTCCTCTTGAACACGGGCGTTTAGAGCAGCATTTCTGGGCTGCCAGCAGCCCCGGTTCCCTCCGGCAAGCCCTGGGCCCTGGGAAAATCTCCCGGGGCGGCTTCGCTGCCTGCGTGAGACCCAGCCCCTCGCTGCAGAGCAAGCGGGCAGCAGAGGGGGGCCAGGGCCCAGCAGCTGTGCGAGCACATTGCTCAAAAGGCGAATGCTGTCAAGCTACCAGAGTGACCTGGGGGGGTGTTGCTGTGCAGAAGTCCCAGTTTAAATGAATAAAGGTCTTCCAGACAGCTGTAAAAAAACCCTTCCTCTGCATTTACAGTCTAGGGGGGGGTTTTCCTTCTTTTTTTTCTCTTTTCTTTTTTTTTTCCCCTTTCCCCCTTCTTTTTTCTTTTATCTTTTTTCCCTTTTTTCTCTTACCTTTTTTCTTCCTTTTCCCCCTTTTTTCCTTTTCCCCTTTTTCCTTTTTCCCCCCTTTTTACCTTCTTTTTTTCTTATTTTCTTTTCTCTTTTTTCTTTTTTCCTTTTTCTATATTTCCTTTTCTTGCCTTTTTCTCTTACCCACTTTCTCCCCTTTTCTCCCCTTTTCTTTTCCCCTCTTTTCTTTTTTCCTTTTTTATCTTTTCCCTCTTTTCTTTTTTCCTTTTTTATCTTTTCCCTCTTTTCTTTTTTCCTTTTTTTATCTTTTCCCTCTTTTCTTTTTTTTTAATCTTTTCTCCCTTTTCCTCCTTTCCCCCCTCCCTTTTCCCTTGAGTCGGGGGCAGGCCGCAGGCGACTCCTCGCCCCGGGATGCTCATCTTCGGCCCCGCGGTGTGTGCGCGGCTGCGGAGCGGCAGGGGCGACCAGCGGCGGCTGAGCCGCCGCTGGGCGGCACTGCCGCTCCGCAGCCGCCCCCCCCCATCGGCCTATGTGCTTGGTAGCTTTTTTATATACTGTTTATATATGCTGTTTGATAATTGGTGCATTTTTGGCAAGCATTTGCAGACATTAAAAATGATGGAACTAAAGAAAGGGTGGGAGAGGGATGCTTCAGAAAGGGCATAGTTTAAGATAAAAATCATTAGTGGTGTCTTTCCCATGTAAATTCAGGGGTCTATGCCCTTATCTGGACTGATGTAAATAGGTAGTGATTTTTTTCCTAATTTCTTAAATCCGTGTGGGTTTGCTTGTGGAGCCTCAGCATCTCTTACAGCATGAAGAGCGCACACTGCTGCGTAGGGGACAGGACTGGCCTGCTGCCAGAGACATGGCAGCAGGTTTTTTTGTGTCTCTTGGTGCGGTAGAAGTACGTAGTACATGGTCAGCCCCAGGGGGACAGCATTGTAGCTTGGTGAAAAGAAACTCAAGCTTGGTTTTTTCCTCGTTTCATTGGTGATTCTTGTATTTTTCTCAGTTTCAGGAGCAACGCTGGTGTGGTTGGTTCACCTTGCACAGCAGGCTCTCTCTCTTTCCAGCTCCCATATCTGGCTGCTGTCCCCCTCTGTTGCATGGCAGTCTGTGGATCCTCGTGCCATGGGATTGTCCACCTTCATTAAAAAAGGGATTAATTGAGCCCCTTCCAATCTTAATTGTAAATACCTGATTTGAACTATTCCATATGGAAAAAGGAAAAAATAGACTTGCTCTGACCCATAGACCACTGGAAACAAAACTGGGAAAGCTTTGGCTTAAATGCAGTGGTGACCAGGATGCCCCAAACAAAAACCCACGTTGGATTTATGAGATCAAATGAGGCAAAATGAGATCTTCTCCCAATTTTAGAAAAAAGAAATAATCATAACCTGGGGAGCTTTACTTTGTTCCAAATCATTATCTAATTGCACTTCAAATTTTTCCATGAGAGACAAATTCCAAGATATTTTGCAGTCGTCCCCCCAAAAAAGACATTGGGAAGTTTAAAAAGTTTTGGGGGTTCCTGAAAATTAACCTTTTAAAGGTTAAATAATGTGGAAAAGAAACAAGATTAATTTCAAGCAAACCAAAATAGTTCTGTGAACCCAATATTGTTTTCCAGGTTTTTTAATTCATTGTAGGAAAAAAAGATGACTCAGTGCAATGCTGTGTATTTTTTCTTATTTTTGTCACTCTCCTCACATGCACAAAAAAAAACCCTGAAAAAAATTCTGAAGTTGCATATGCTGAGAACTTTAATCCTACAATCCTGTGAGGTGCAGTTACTCTTGCCACGCTGCTGTAGCTGAATTCCTCAGTTGTTTATGCAGAAAGGAAAAGGATCTTTCTGAGTGGGAAACATCTCTGTGAAGCCGTGGTGCTTCCCAGGAGCTGGATGGAGGCTGCAGGACCGACCCCTGTTCAGCATGCTGGAAGAACAGGGCTTCCCCGACACCCATGAGCACTGTCTCTTGCCAGTCAAAATGATTTTGTTGGTGCAACCCTGAGGCCCGTGGGGGTTTGGGTGGGATTAGCGGGTCCCCGCTGCTCTTTTGGTGGCTGTTGGGGCACAGGGTCAAGTGTGCCCCAGCCTTGCTTGGCACCTCCATCTTCTTCCCTGCTTCTGGGCTGCCGAGCTCCTGTGTCATGGTACTGGGTGTAGAGGGACTGTGGGGCTAAAAAAATGAAGTCCTGGAGAAGCAAAGTGGCAACCTTGTCATTTATAGCAGTGCCACAGAAATCCTGCAAGCTGTAAATATGCTGGAAGAGCTGGTGAGGGGGGAGAGTGTGGCTGGTGGGGCCAAGGCTTCTCTGCAGCAGTGGTGCCAAGCCCTCTTCTTATGGCCTTGCAGGGGGAGGTAAGATATGACAGGGTGTCAGCTCGTGGTGGAGAGGAGTTGAGCTGGACGCCGAGGGGACACTATGAAAGGTGGCACCTGAAGAGTGTGTCGGTCCGTTCAGAAAGGGGGGGCCTTTCTTGACAGCTCCATCTATGCGAGCATGGGGAAAGTGGGGGCTCCTCCGTCAGCACCCCTTACCTGCATTGCTTGAAAAATCCTACCCTGAAATCCATCTGACCCCCTGGGAAAGTATCTTTGCAAGCTTTCGTATGGTGGAGACTCACAAAAGCAGTATCATTGCCCTCCTTTTATGGATGGGAGGAATTCAAAGCCTGGGAGGAGGAGGGTACGCATATGTGGTCACTCTGCGGGTTGGTGGCGGACGTGGGAGGTAAAATGAAGCCTGTCAACTCAGTGCTTTGCTCTTGGTATTGAGGATGATCTGCAATGTTTGTGTCTCAAATGCTTCAGTGCTGTGCTTGTGAATCAGACAGAAAGACTGCTTTAAAAACAGGCAGTCTAGTTTTAGAGCTGGCATAATCATAATTCCTATGCCACTAGGAGCAGAAGGGGAGGAGCAGATAAAAATCAGAAAATTAGAATTTATTACAATAAAAGCCAAAGTGCTAGAAGCCAAAACTGTCATTGTAATGCGAGCTCTATTTTGATAGTGTGCTATTACATTGTATAAGAGGTTGAACATGCGTAAGAATATCTTGGTTGGTAATTATCTGATTTGTGATATGTAGCTAATGTGTATTTGTTGTTCTGCCGTACATTATGCAGCAGCAATTCATTTCTAAACAACACTAACTGGCAATATAGCAGTTCAGTGCAGAAATTACAGGCATAAACATAAGTTTTACTTAGGCTGAATAGTAGCTAAGTTGAGAGACCAGCAATCCTGGTCAGGGGGGATCTTCTGGGGTGAAGAGCTGAGGGTATGTCTCTCCCTAACTCACCCTGCCACCAGAATACTCCCTGCCAGATGATACTGGGTATCCCCAAAGTATCTGGCAAGCAGAAAAGACACATGCAGACAGATGTGGGTACCAGCTGGCCGGTGGACCCCACACGTGGGAGCTGACAGCTTCCCTATTCTGGAATAAGTTTGTGGAAAGTCATGTCTCTGCAGACTGCACCAATCGATAGCAAAGATCTGCAGGAGTTGCTTTCAAATTAGATAAGCTTTGGAGCTGATGTCTGAATGATAGTAACAATATAAACACTTGACTGAATGCCCTCCTGTCATTGCATCCCTAACAACACTTACATAAGACCATTTGTATTTTATGTGATCTTATTTTCTTTCGCTTTATTTAACGACACCACTAAATAAAAACACTCAATAATTGCTGTTGCTTACTTTAATTCATCAATTAAATGAGTAAGGCTATTAGGATAGCTATATTTTAAGATGGAACAATTAGCAAAGGTTAAAGGGACAGCGCTTATTAAGAAAACCTACTGAGTGTGCATCAAATATCTCCCCATTCTTAGTGCATTAAAAAGGGATTTTTTTAAAGACCAAAAGTATTGGTGCTACAGATGAGGGAGAGGGTCTCTTGGCTCATGTTATTGCAGGCTGTGTCACACTGTCTTTTCACAAATGCCTGCAAAAATCCTCACTGGAAAGGAGGGAGCAGAATGACAGCAGAGATGTACCCACTGGTCCTATTGGAAGTGTCTTACTCCTCTGATCGCTAGAAACCATGTCTAATTTCTAGTCTAAATTTATTCTTGGCCAGTTTCTACCCGTTTGCTCTTGTGCCAGCATTGTCCTTCAGCTTATCTGTCCTTTGGCTGCTGTAATTTATGCCCTGTTTACATTTCTTTCTGCCTGGGCAATGAAGATCTATGAAACATGTCCATTCTGCTTTAGTTTGTAGCCAGTTTCACTTTCTTGATTGCTCCAGTGCCAGGGTTTCAAGCAATACAAGGCAGCATCCTTTGTTTTAAAAAGAAAAACTTTCATTCAAGCTGTACAATATTGTGGGTGTATTTTCTGTTTGATTGAAGGTTTATGAATGCTCCTTTTTTAAATTTTTTTTTCCTCACAAAATTGAGAAGCCGGGCCAAATTCAAGCTGACAGAGTCCATGTGAAATAGTTAAATAAATAACAACAGAAAGAAGACTTTTCAGACTCTACATTTTGCCAGGGGTCCAGAAAGAAAAGTGAGAGGATTGCATTAGCTGCTGGAGCCATCCAAGTGCACATAATAAGGCTGGGAGTAGCATGTAGCCTTTTCTAGAACAAATGCCTGGTGCCTGCCTCCTTACGTCAACTTTTTTTTGAAGGGGAACTTCGCAGGAATCAGTCTGGCATGTTTAATTGGGGCAAGAGCTGCTTCATGCTGCACAGGGATCTCTTGCATACCCCATGTTCAGCACAGAGCATCGGTAGTGCAAGGGGCTGAGGCTGGAGCTTGCAGGGGGATCCCTGGAGCATCAGTGAGAGCTGGAAGTCTGGTTCATTTGTGTCCATTTTGATAATCCTAGCCCATGTTTTTTTGGCTCATGACAGTTAAGACTTGCTGATGAATAAGCAAGAACCTGAAAGCTGTTGAAGGTAATGAAGTGTCTATGAAATATGCTCCTTCACAAGGACATGTTTGTGTTGCATATGCTCCTTTTACTGCTACTGTCTTCAAGCTTCTTTACCTGCATTTTTAATAAGGAGGCAGACACTGCCCTGGTAGCTACAGATCTTCACACTTAATTTCCTAAGTGCCTGAGTTTGTCATGAGGAAGTTGCTGCAGACTTAGAAGTAGCTCTATTTCTCAGTCATTTCATTGTCAAATCAGTCTTGTCATGTGAGGGCACCTTCTTGCGCTCCACATTTTACGGCATTTGAGGTGGGCTAGAGTGCGTATTAGAGGCACTGGTTTCTAGAAGTATCAGCTACAATGAACTGAAGAAATACTATATTTGCCTCTTAACACTGGGAAAGCATTCTTTAACAAACAGAAGAATCCCCAAAGCCAAGCAAATGGGAGACAAAGCTTGCATGAGGCTTATGAAAACAAGTCAGGGAAGACAGAGAGAGCATCCTTAGAACCGGGTCACAACTAACCTGCCCACGCCACTAACAGGAGGCATAATCCAACCTTCCTCCAGGCTGGAACTGCCCAGCACATTTTGCTTCACTTCCTTTGGGTGGGGAAGTTTTCCAGGAATTCAGGGCCTCTGGGGCTGCTGAAGACAGAGGCACCAGCAGGACCCAACTCTGCTGAGGAGCAGGGACCTTGAGAGCTAGGTGGCTTCGTAAAAATAATTTTGTGCATCCTTTTCCCTGGTGCAGAGGATCTGAGACTGTGAAAGTATCAGGATTTCAGCCCCTGGCCCTCTTTCAACTCTGAAGGATGCTCTTTGGGCAGAAAATCCTAACATGCCTCTGCAGCTAATGGATAGCTGGTCATCTCTGTGTGGAGTGCTGATGGTCTCCATTGCCATATTGCCACCTGTACCCAGCACAAAGCCATGTTCTCCTTAAATACTGACAAAAATGTCTCTTCAGAAGCCTCCTAATAATTACTCAAGTACCCACTTAAGTGGCTTTTAATTTAGGCTCCCCACCCCCACACGCGTACATTTTGCAATTGCCAAGCACAGCTAGTCTTATGTATAAGCTTCTGCCAAAAGAAAATGTAAATAACTTGCCCCTTGGTTTATACTGCCTCGCATGAAGTATGGTGAGCCCATAGCATCTCAGAAGATGGTATTTCCAACAGGCTAGAGCAGAAGCATTCAATCATAATGAAAGATGAAAGCTCTTATTGTGAGTTTCCCTACATCCGACAACACTTGGCAACACTACAGCATCTTTTGTTGGAGTGCTACTGGCTGCCTTGCCAGCTCGTCTCATTACCAGAGGCTGCCCCTTGCTCCTGCGCTGGGGCAGGAGTGTCGCACAGCAGACAGCTGCCCCAGGAATGCCTGTGGGCTCCTGCAAATGCTGTGGGGCAGGTGGTAAGGATAAGCCATGGCCATCATGCTGGGTGCCACAGGAGGGGCAGCTGACACTGTCCCTGGGGCGGTGGGGAGGGAACATTCCCAACTTTGCAACATTCTTTATGGTGGTAGAAAGGGAAACTCATGGGAACCTGCCCTCTCATCCTGAAGGACCCAGCTGCATTCAAAAGGGAAGACTTTAGGACATGACTTTGGTGGGTAAGCAGTGTCTCTTGCCTGTTTCTCCGTGCCTGATAGAAGGCATTGCACTCTGCTTATTTCTCCTGTTTTACTGGGGTAGTCTCTAGACGCCAGGTTCAATCAATGACTTGCTTGTAGCAGGCTCCAATAGCCCTTTAACTGAATAATGGTTTTTTTTGTGTTACATCATGGAATAAGACCAAAGAGATGCTAACTCTTTCCCTGAAGTGGGAAAAGAAACATGCATATGAAGGGGGAGGACAGGCAAGCATGACCAGAGAGGAGGAGAGAAATCACACTGTACAGGAATTCCTTGTCCAAGACAGGAGCTGTAGGAAGGTCATGAATAAAGGATGCGAGGAAACAGCGTTGCCCATGCCCAAAACCTGTTCTTGGAAAGCCCCAGAAGAGCCCTACAAAGTTGCTAGAGCAGCTATTGCAGCTTCTGCTTTAAGCATTTCTGGAGTTCAGCAGCCTGAGGGCAGAAAAGGCCAAAACTGTAATTCATGTCAGAAAGTTACGTATGAGTGATACAGGGTGGGAGGCTGTGATGGATACTTGCAGAAGGAGCAACCAAGCAATCGGTAGTGGTGCCTTTTTCCCTTGAAAAATGCCATTTTATGAAAACTGTGGGAGGGAGAAAGGAAATAGTCATTTCAGAAGAGCCTGTTGCACAGGGATTTAAAGACCCAGTTTCATGCCGCTGCTCTGCCTAGTACAAAAGCAGAGGCTTGAGTCTTGGTCTTGAAAGTTGGTGAGACTGCCAGTTCTACCACAGCATTGTGCTTTCTTGCTCTTCTGGCATTTCATCGTGAGCTCCAAAAGGTCTCATTTTTATTCCTTGTGGGGAAGAAACATAACTTTGAACCCAAGATTTTCTGCAAAGTGTATTTCTCTTCATATTAGCTCTAATACTGACTGATGCCGAGTGAGTCTCAGAAGTGAGACGGAAGGGACTATTTGTGATTGTGCAGTCTGGTCTCCTGCTTCACTCAAGTCAGGACTGCAGCGAGCCCATTAAGTCCTTTGTGGCAGGCATATCAATAGGGCAAGAAACTTCTCGATAAGTGGGATTTGGACTAGATGTTAGGAAGAGCCTTTCTTACCTGAGGGTGGTGCAAAGCCACATTCCGTAGGGAGCTGTGGGATTTCCACTGCTGCAGGTCCCTAAGCAGCAATCGGACCAACCTTGTCAGCGATGATGAAGGTACTGCTGGCACAGTACAGGGGTGACCTCTCCAGGGTCCTTTGTACCCTGTGCGCTATGATATCAGTTCATCTATTTTTGAAAGAAGTTGGCTCTTAGGGTGAAATGATAGAGAATCCATCACAACTCTTGCCATATCATTCTCTTGATGAATTACCTTTGCTATTAGCAATAAACATGAGCCCTGCCTTGACTCATAGCCTCCAGATCTCATTCTGACTTTGCTGGATTGAAAGAGCCCCTCCTTTCAAAAATGTTCTCACTGAGAGGTGAGAGATTTATCAGTCAGGGCCAAATCTTCTCTGTCATTCTCTTGGATACAAAGGATCTCAACCATTTTTCCTCTGTGGCCAGATTTTCAGCAACAGCAAACTATCAGTGGTCACAGTATTAACAGGCTAAATACAACTGAGTACCAAGAGCATTTTCACAGGGTGGCCCCATGTGAATCCCCTGTAGATGTGCTTATTACTGCAACAAAGAGACTGAACTGCTCGAGTCTCTCACTATACCCGTATTCTTTGTAGCCCTCAGACCCTCTTGAAGCTATGTTCTGATCCCTGCCGCTTCTGAAGTGTAGCAACCAGACTTTGTGACTTTCATGATGCTGGTGTTTACTGCACTGGGTACAAATGTGGCAGAGCATTTCTGCTTCTGCTCCCTATTGCTCCACGCATGCACCCATGGGCTTGGGCTCTCCTAGCTGCAGTTCTGTGGAGAAAGCTGCTGTTCAGCTCGCGCTCTGTCTCATGGGTCTCAATTCCCAGTTACTGCTTTCCAGGAAAAAAGAGAAGTGCCCAGTCTTGAAGTAATACAGACTGCACAACTTATCCCCAGGGGTTTGATCCGGCTGCATTAAAATGAAACTTGTTTCTATGAACTCAGATGCCACGTCAGTTCAGTTTAGTCTCTTCACCAGACCTGCTGTGATCATTAATTACTACTGCATTAGTCTTTGTATCCTTGGCAAACTTAGATTTGCTTCCAGGCCACTGATACCTTTATTGGTGTCTGGATTGCAGTAGCTGTGAGAGTCTGGGGAGAGAAGACGTGGGATTACATTTTACTGGGGAGATAGAAGAGTTGATTTATTGCTGGGGAGGGAAATAAATTACAATGCCAAGAGGTGTGTTTGGAGGCCAGGGGTATGTGGGGGAAGTGATGTATTCACTCAGATCCTTTTTACCCAGCACTTCAGGTCAGCGGGGGATGAAGGAGTCTTCAAACCTTTTCCTAGCTGTATGACAGCTGTAATCTCATATTTACATTTAGTGTTGAGTATGCCCTTGTAGTATGCGGGAGAAATAAGCAGGTTTGGTTAAATAAGATGCAGTCTGGATGCATGTAACTTCAGAGGCGTCCTGAGGGCAGGATTAATGTCCCAGCACTCCTGTTCTGCAGAGCTTGATGGCAGTGGGACTACCAGGTTTTGTCAGAGTCACTGCATTGCCTGTGAGCTCTCCAAACTCCAAGGAGCCTTTGCTGAGTGACAGAGCAACGGGCTGCTCCTTTGAAGCATTGCTGTTCCGACCCAGCAGTATTTGAGATACTATCTGGCTCAGGCTGCAAATGCTGGGCTTCTTAGGGATTTGGAGGCTTGATGAAGGGATGAGCAAAGTTTGGGGTCAGGGAACTTTCCAAGGCCTCTTTAGGTCTGGCAGAATCCATTATGTGCAGATAGATTTCTGGGTCTGGAGGGAGTTTGTTATTTCTCCTTGACAGCTTCTCTCCCTTCCTCCCCTCTTGGCCTATGCTAGTGCAACACACGTGCACTAAGGAGGCTGAATGTCTCCGATCTCCAAGCCTTGACTTGCTGTGGAGCAGACAGTCCCACAGCCCTGCTGGAGGAATGCGATAGGGGTTTCGTTCTCCCGCTCTTCTTTTTATCATTCTCAATCACATAATCGGGCTGGTTTGCCTCAGCCAAGATCTAATCAGGAAGGATCTGTTTGACTTTCAGCAAAGTCAGCTTGATGGAAACTTTAAATTTTTGGGGCTTTTCCTGACACGCTTGAAAACGGTTTTGGTTGGAATCAGCGTCTGGCTGCATAGTTACAACGTGATAAGGTTTCACAGCTTGAGCAGCTTTCCTTCCTCCCAGGGAGGGGGAAAAAGCATAGGCAACCCATTAGCCAAGGGGTTTGGAGGCCCTGGGCCTGAAACTGCACTGTGGGGTCACACTCCCCTCTCCACCCAGACCACATCACCTTCAAGCAGGTGAGATGTAAAGCCAGACACAACTAGTTTCAATGTCCATGGGAATTGGGCACCTCTGGCATTATTGAAACTGTAGGCCAAAACGGGCTACAGGCTGTCATCAAATGGGATTCAAAGAGAACGATGGGGATGGCTGACCTGCCTTAGGGAGGAGAAGGTTGTAGTTGTCCTCTTGTTCATGACAGTGCCACTACCCTGAGGTCTGAGGACTAGGTCTCTGCTTCAGACAAGAGAAGGGCATGATGTGTGTGTATTCAGTCTCAGGCTCATGACTGGGGTTGTTCTGTGGTGCCTATTTCACCTATTTCAGCCTCAAGCTCCTGCTCCGCATTAAAAGCACCAGGAATGTGGTCTTTTCCTCTTTCTCGCATGCCGTGAATGCAGATGTAAGACCTGGGATGAAATCTCAAGTCACGCCCTCCCTCCCCTTCCAGTTCCTTGCAGTTCCTGTGGCTTAGGGCTATTAGATGGGTTGCCATGGCTGAAAAACTCCCTAAGGGGCGGATGGAGGGAGTTGCTGGATGTTCTTGAGAAGCCCAGTGAGGAAGAGGAGGTGGAGGAAGGGAGGTAGCAGTCTGTGCTGTCTTTTAAAGTCAGCTATAGTACAAGCAAGAAGATACTTGAGGGTTTTTTTCTGTGTGTTTACGTGGGCACTTTTAAGCCGGGAGCAGCTGGTTGGCTTTATGTCCCTTGCTCAGGAAGAGAGGGCTCCTTGCCTCGCACAAGGTTATCTGCAAGTAGAGTACCAATCCTTTCACTGCTCCTTGATTGGAGACCCTTCAGTGAGGCCTCCTCCCTGCATTGCCTTAACGACTGAAGTGCGGTGTGGGAGCTGTCACTAGACAGGTATTTGCAGGCCCTTTCCCTTCGACTGCTGCCACTAATGAAGCCACAACTGAAGCACATCACTGCAAGGACAGCAGTTTTTCATGCCCTGATCCCCTTGGGGAAGGCAATGGCAGAATGGCTGATGAAAAGGACTGGTGGGGTGGGGTGGTAACAGCAGCTTTGAGGTAAGCCCCATCTTGAACAAGCCCCAGGTCTTGCTCTGGCATGTGGGACAGGCACTGACCTGTCTGCAGGGAGCTCTCTCTTCATATGTGGGAACAGTTTCAGATGCCCCCTGCTACTACTCCTTTTCAGGCTTCGTTTTGGGGAGATGACTTTTGCAGCAAGGCGTAGGTAGCAGAATCGACCCTAGACTGTGTAGCTTCCTGCTGTTCCCAGCCGGTGCTTCCAGAACCCAGGAGACAAAGTCTATTCAGCCATACAGGAGGCTTCTTGAAGAGAAATGCATCATGGCATTTTCATTCCTAGACAGCTACAGTTCCCTTCAGTGAAGCAAAGCTTTCTTGTGTTCCCGTGGCTCCACCTGGTATAGGCAACAAGTCACTGAGGAGAAATAAAACCTTCTGTTAAGTAGAAAACCTCTCTTAAAAATGAAAAAAATGTATGTGAACATATAAAATCCAAGCAGAATTATTTCTTTTTCTGGGCTTCAGTTGGTTTTGTTGTGTTGGTGCTGCTTGTGGCCCGGTTTTTGCAGCAGTGGTTTCATTCTGCAATCTGCATAACTGCTTACCTGCCACTTTCTTTAAGACACAGGCAAGCCCAACTTCTCCCCAGGCTAGAGCTGTTTTTAAAGACACCGGGTAGGCTAATGAATACTCCTCGTGATGAGTTGCAAATTTTGTTTTAATTGAATCTTTGAAGCCAAAAAAGGGAGTGAGGGGCCTATTAAATAAATTATTTTAATATAGCAATCAGATGATGCAGGCTCTTCTGTGTTTATTAAAAGGCCTAGTCAGCTCAGAGCTCAGCTGTGCGAGAAAAGCCCAGAAAGCCAGCCAGTTTTCATACTCCACTGCTGTTTTAGGGCCAGATCTCTCTCCCCGAACAGCATATTTTTAAGTGGCCATATGAATTCTGATTAGGCATCCAAACATAGATATAAACCCATGCATTGTAAACAGAATTACCCTGCACATAAAACGAGCAAAATACTGTAAGGTCTTTTCTTTATCAGGTTACCCAGGCATGTTTTTTTTTTAAAAAGTCCACCCACGCAGAGAGACTGGGGAATGCCAAAGCTGCATGAATTTTAATTATGCCAGACATGCAACAAGGGGCTACCTTGTAAAGAATAAAGTTAATAAAACATGGATATGGGCTTAATTCTGCTTAATAAGCAGCCCTGGCAATGCACATTTTAGATGTAATTTACACAGCGTGGAAATTGGGTACAATTCTTAAGAGGTGTCTGCATGCAGACTTTCAAACTCAACAGTGCTTTCCTATTGGAAGAGATTTGTTGCTATGCTGCTGTAAAATGGTGAATTAGGCCATTCATAATTATTGGCCAGAGATGGGCGTCTTTCTTTTCCCCATTCAACTACAGCAATATGCATATACATTTTAAAGTGGTATTAAATTTAAATCTTTTCCTCAACTTTCGTGCATGCATTTTCAGTAGCTATGCAGATAAAACAGCAAAAAACCTGCATACACTTCTATCTGTAGTTAGCTCTGTCTGTACAGAATTAGTAAAGCAGAGATATGCCTAATGACTGAATCTACAGAACATAGCCCATGGCTTTTGAAGGCTCTATGAAAAATAAACAGGATATTCTGTTAGCAACCCTGCGGGAATTATTGCACTTCACTAAGGAAAGATGCCAATAATCTCCGTTTTGACCTAGATAGATCGTTCTGTTTAGGAAGGTAAGGGAGTGCAATTCTAGATATCTTCTCTGTTCAAGCCACCAAAGCCCTGAAATTCCGCCAGGCCTTCATTTTAAACCTCAGCACTGAGGACAGAAGAGTTTATTTATCAAGTGAACAAAACCTCAGAAATGACAGTGTCTTGAAATGTTTATGTTGGCCTCCTTCCATAGCGAGTGCCTAATGCATAGACTCCTGTATGCTTAGGGTGGGGTGGGGATATTTAATAAACACTGCGAGTCTGATTTTCCAACAGCCATGGGGAGTCTGACCCTCTGCCTGCTCCTGTGCGCAGGATGCGGCCTTTCTCCGCAAACTGCAGGAGGAGCATTGGCATATCTCTCCAGCGTGATCAAAACACTGTCTTGCTTGTACATTTTATGAATCAGTGCTATTCTCTCCTTCCCTCTTCATAGTGCGCACTGTGCAGCTTTCCAAACTGGGACTGGAGGTGAGGAGAGAGCCCAGGGTAGAAGAGGCAGGGGAGAAAAATTGTCTTAATAAACTTATAAGATAGAGATGATTTTATTCTATTAAATATAGCTAGATAAATATGTTAAAACAAAATTATGTGCCTTAAGGAAAAATGCCATATTGGCCCAGTTTGATCAAAAAATTCAGCTTCCATTGGCGGCAACGAGGAATGCAGCCCCTGGATTCAACAGGGGCTAGTTGGTATGGAACGGATAGGCTGCACTACCCTCAAAGAGGAGTAGCTGACACAGATGAAAATGGGAGATGTTTTGAGCCCTGTTTACCCAAATGGAAGTTGAAGGAGAGAACTTCCACTGGCAGAGACCAAAGCACATGGAGGCTTTTCTGTTTCACTTGGCAGCCCACCAAAGGTAACGTTTCACCTGCAAGAATGACAGTGCAGGAGCATGATGAGGTTGGCCTTCAATTCTCCAGCTCAAGACCGCTCTGGGCTTGCTTAGTGTTTATAAAAGCATGGACTCTTCAGAAAATTATGTGAAGCTGGGGCATGATCCAGAGTGGTGCAGAGCAGATGCGCATGCCGGTGATGTCACCAGGAGTTCATGGCACTGGGCCTGCGTTCAGAACCAAACCCTGTGGACTCCTTGGCCATCTATAAATACAGACCGACCTGCATGTTAACAAATGCAACATTATGTTCAATTTCCCAAGCTCTGCTTTAATTTAATTCCATCACTGCAGAAGCAGAGAGACCTGGGAGAAGCATTTCTTCTTAGAGTTGCAGCAGCTCTCTTTCTAGATTCACAAATCACCAGAAAAAGAAAATACTGTGACCAACTTTATCACTGATTAGGATCATTTTTTAAGTGCAGAGCTGCTGCCTCTAGTTTACAGCTACACAAGAAAACAAATTAGTCGCATGTCAAAATAACTGAAACTTATCTAATATGGGGAGGGGAATAAAATAGCATTCTTTCACCCCAGATTTGAAGACTACAGGCAAAAAAATATCTTTATATATAGATGGAGAACCTCTTTCTCGAGCAGATATCAGGTTTGCTCACATCCTTTGAAGATGAAGCTTTGGATAATTCACTGGCAGTTCAGACAGTGATTCTCTGATTGCAAACAGCTTTCTTTAGGCCATGCCTGTACCTTGTACTGCAGCATTCTTTGATGTCAAGTGTAATAATCCGGCAGAGAAAATTAAAATATGAAGCATTTTAGTTACAGGAAAGGGAAGAAAAATCTTTATTGATTGGGACAGTGAAATCTGCTCAAAAAAGTTGGCAGCAGTTAAAAAGAGATCAACAGCCAAACATTTATATCTCCCAAATGGTTTTGAATATCTTTCTCCCCTGTTCTCTCCCGGAGAACCTGATTCTACCTTGTTTTGGCATGTGTAGGGATTAAGAGTGAAAATCAGGAAGTAATGCCAGAGTTTAGTTAATCTTTATGGACATAGTTGTGGTTGTTTCAGTTGCCTTTTTTTCCAACCCATTAAAACAGTTTAGAGCTGAAGTTCTTGCAGTGAAGTAGTTACAGATTATTTTGCTGAAGTTAACAGTTCCAGGGGGTGTCACAAACTGGTTTAAAGTGCCCTCTTCAGCTGGGCACATGATTCACCCCCACACCTTCAGGACCGGATTAGTCTTGTCCTGCCACTGGCACTGGCCAAAGCATAGCTGGGCAGGTCTTCTCTTCCCAGCCGAGATCCCCCGTCCCTCCACCCTGACTGACTGCTCTATGCTCCCCCAAGTATCTTGCTCATCACCTCCTGCACATACACTCACTAGCTGTTACTTGAACCTGAGATCTGGAGAGCACCATTCTTACGGCAGCAACAGCAGCTACTTATCTGGATAAACAGGGATGTATATCTGCACCTTCAATTTTGTTGTGGCTGGGGATACAAGGGAGCCCACCCGGCTCCTGCGGGCTGGCCCTAGCAGAGCAACCTGCTGATAAACCGGTGGTCTGCCTCGGACCGCTCTAACCAGAGGCAGCCCGGTCGTGCCCACCGCTGCAGCCGGCCTGCCCGCTCCCCAGCCGACGCACCGACCCCCGACTCCTCCCCGCGGCAGCGCAGCCCGTGGGGTGCCGGGGGCTCCCGCCCCGTCTCTGCTTGCACGGAGAAGCAAGGGAAAGCCACGGAGATGCCCGGCTGCTGCGGCTGGGTGCTCGGGCACCCCCAGCAACGGCCGAGGAGGTGCCCGGGGTGGCTGCAACGAGTGGCGGGCGGCTCCCTCGGACCGGGGCCGGGCGGGGCTGCGGCTCCGGGAAAGCCCCCGGCTCCCCGCGGGGGCGGCGGGGCCGGCCCGGGGGCCGCCCGGTCGGAGGGGCAGAGCCGCGGCGGAAGCTGCAGTTGCCTCGCTCTGCCTGCGCGATGTTTCTCATCCAAACCTCGATCACGTAGGATTGCGTAGAGGAGGGCGAGCGGGAGCAAAGCTGCAATTCTCCCCCAGCCCGGAGTCCAGGCTCCCGGCCGGCACCGACCCG
>NW_010972798.1:9856384-9856666 GCF_000737465.1 Haliaeetus leucocephalus | reverse complement strand
CGGGGGACGGCCCGCTGCCGGCCTACCTGCACGTAGTGGGGTTTCCTGAGCCAGGCCCCCGGGAAGAGCCGCCTCGCCATGGCAATCACACATCCCCGCAGCGGTCGGCGATCGGAGGCGGAGCGGTGAGGAGCGCTTCCCCGCCTGCCACTGCAGCCGCACCGCCGGCTCGGCACACGCGCGGCGGCGGTGGCGAGGGAAGAGGCAGCGAGCGCGGCGGCCGCCCTCCCTCAGGCACCGGCGGCCGCCGAACGACAGCAGCTGTCAGCGGGCAAAAAGGGC